>NC_072737.1:82783003-83083003 GCF_026930045.1 Uloborus diversus | reverse complement strand
GCGAGAGTTCCTTGGAGCCCTACTAGAGCACTTTTACCCAGTTTCTCCTTCATCAAACACTACTCTTCCACTCCAAGGTCATTCTATAACAGAAGATTTTACGCACCACCTCATTCCTTTCACGGAAAGCGAAGTCAACTTAGCGGTCAAGCTAATACCAAAAAGGAAAGCCCCTGTGAGGGACGGCTTAGACGCTATCATATGGACAACCTTCCATGCCTGCTTCCCAAAATTTCTTTTAAAACTCTTTAATATATGTCTAGAACTAGGCCATTTCCCCACTCTCTTCAAAGAAGGTTCCCTAATCCTTTTCCTCAAAGAGGGGAAAGATCCTATTAACTTTGCTTCCTACCGCCCCATAATTCTTTTGCCAACTATTTCAAAAATACTCGAGAAACTTATGCTATTTAGGCTGCAAAGCCATTTGGCCCTTAACAGCCTTCATCATCCGGACCAATATGGATTCGTCCCACGACGCTCAACGGAACATGCTCTAGCAAATTTCCACTCCAATATCCAACACGGCATTCGCACTGGGGCACTAATGGTTGCGATCTCGGTCGATATAGTTTCGGCCTTCGACAATCTGCCCTGGGAAAAAATCCTACATTACTTGGGCAGGACAAATGTTGATCCAAATATCGTCAAACTCTATTCCAGCTTCCTTTCCAACAGATCCATCTTTATTTCCACATCCAATTCATCTCTTAAGACTTCGCAGTCTAAAGGTTGCCCACAAGGCTCTTGTAGCGGTCCAGAGCTGTGGAATTTGGTAGCAGCCTTGCTGCTATCAACTCCGTGGCCAGAACGCACAAGAGTTCAAGCATTCGTGGACGACTTCATGCTCCTGGTTTACGCCAGAACTACGGAGACTCTACAAGCAAACGCTCGTGAATCTCTGGCTATCTTTCATTCTTGGCTCATACAGCATCAACTGGCGGCATCAGAAACAAAGACCTTGGCGCTAGTCTTTCGTGTACCCAGAAACCTTGTTAGGCAACCCTCATTTCTCTTCGGTTCCACTTTTATCCGAAAAACAAAAACCCTAAAATATTTAGGCGTAGTTTTCTCGGAATTCCTTACCTGGAATGCACATATTGATTATGTAAAAAACAAAATGCTGTACAAACATAGCTGCCTACAGAGAGTAGCTGGGGCAAATTGGGGCTTACGAGTCGCGCACAGGCGTCTCATATACAGGCATGTTATAGAAACCGCAGTGCTATACGCTGTGGGCTTGTGGGGAAAGTGCCTCAATCAACGTCTTGAGAAGAAGCTCCTTTCCATTCAACGCAGAGCATTACTTACTATAACAGGAGCATACAACACGTGCTCCCATGAAGCTCTGCACATTCTCCCAGGGGTCCCCCCTATTGACTTGATCATCAGAGAGAAGGTATGGCTTTGGTCAGTCGGTATAGAAGGCAAACAAATTCTCCTTGATGGTACGCCCTTCTTGCCATCTGACCTGGAAAAGATCTCCCCCAAATGGTATCTGCCCTCCAGTCAGCAGATTTCCAAAACATCATATAAGCATTGACAAATAAACCCCCTTTCCTCTCTATCATCGAATATACACAGATGGCTCTCGCACCCCACAGGGTACATCGGCAACTTATGTGTATTACAAAGGTAACAGAATATGCCATACATGGAGCACAAGACTTCATAAGGATAACAGCATATTCCAGGCAGAATTATTCGCCCTTGAAAAAGCTGTTGAATACTCCCAGACAATCTCCGCGGAGTCCTTCCAGATCCTTTCAGACAGCCAGTCCGCTTTACAGACTCTGCGGAACCCTTTTCAACGGAATATCATTGCATCCAGTATTCAAAAGCTCCTCCTTGCCAATAAGTCCGTCCACTTACACTGGGTGAAGGGACACTGGAACAACGTCGGCAATGATCAGGCTGATCGTTTAGCCAGGGAGGCAGCGGATGATATCAACTTCTCAAACACAACATCCCTTCTTCTTCCCAAATCAATGCTACTTTCCTACTTACGTAGACAACTGCTAGAGGACTGGCAGTACCGCTGGACAAACGGAGATACAGGCCGCAGAGTATTTGAATTTTTCCCGTCAGTCCGTCTAACTCCACGAGTTAAGGACCGATTTGAAACAGTTTTCCTCTCGGGACATGGTCCCTTTCCCTCTTACCTACACAGGTTCTCACTTGCTGACACATCGGCTTGCTCATGTGGAGAGATAGGCACACCAGAGCATTTCCTATTCGATTGTCCACTAACAGCCTCCCACCATATAAGAAAAAATCCTCTCAAAACCGACAGCCAAAACATCCCACAGCCTTATCTCACCTTCATTCCCGTTCACTAATGAACTCTCTTTTTCTCCTTCTCTCGAAAGAGGGATACCTGTTTCAAGGAACGTAGTTTTTATTTATCTTTCTTTTGTTTATTCTTATTTTACTTATTTAATTATTTTTTTCCCAAGCTTTTATTTATTCATTTATTTATTTTTTTCATATATTTATTATTTCATATATTATTCAGTTCTTCATGTTAGTATTATTTATTAACGTATATAATTAGCGTTTTATTTATCACGCATATAAATTTTCATGCATATCTACTTCTCTAAGGAATTGTCATCTTATTGTTCTGTTGTTTACCAGCTGTATTGATATACTACTGTAACCATGAATAATTGTTCTGTATCTGTATTCTATAATTTGTTACTTGAACGTTGTGAAATTGTGCAATTTTTCATCTGCATGGATACAAGAAACTTGCATCTGCTTGTAGTTTGAATTATGCACCTCCTCCATGTAACATGTTGCATTATTAACGTAAAACATCCCTCTGGCTCAAAAGCAAGTAAATATTGTAACAAAACTTTGTAATCACACCTGGCATAAACACAACTATGTTCTCGGTTTCAGACTCTCGGCAAAAGCGTTTCTTTTCCTATGAGGTCGAGTCGGGGTTGAACTGTCCCTGTGGCCCCATTTGTCCGAGTCATTTTGGGCATCTAAAACTGGTAAACTGCAAACGCGGTAGGCACGGGGGGCTTCGGGGTGCAATGCAATGCAATGCCACATGTCAAACGATTTTTCATAAGCACATCTAACAAAACTTTTCAGAAAACTTGTTTTGATCAACACACATTTGGGGCACGTTAGAAAACTTTTTTAACACTGTTCATTCTTTTTGATCAATTTGCACACACTTTCTGGGACACTTTTTTACAGTACTTATGATTTTTCACTTATGAAGGTTTTGCTATTAATTTAATAGCAATCTCGTAAGGCAGCAGTTAAACCATTTCCGGGAAATGGAGGTTCCTGGAAGATCATCCCTTTTGACGACTATTACAATAAAATAGTACTTTTATTTTAAGAGATTCTTTTGTCCAGTAGTAAAAAAAAAACCTGTTAAAATTACATGTATACGAAAGAGAAAATAAAGTAAGGTATATAGTAAAAAACAAGCTGATGTGTGCACCACATGACTTTCTTTTACACCAATTTAATGATAATACTGCTTTAGAGTAAGCAAAGAAACACTTTAAATATTTTTACCCCAAGTTAGTCGTGAACCGAAGCACAAAAAAAAAACAAAAAAAAAAACGTTTTATACAGATTAATTTTCTCCATTATTGGACATTTCAATGTCATTCAACGGCTAACTCTCTAAATGTTGTCAATAATGGCCAAAATGAAACCAGATTTAAAAAAAGAAAAAAAGAAAAAAACCGCCAAATTTGTGATCAAGTCGGGGACAAAACTTGACGGCCAAAGGCTTGGTGATATATCGCAAAGTGTTTGCCCAATTATAACACAACTTGAGTTTGCATTGAAATTAACAATGATTTCCTTCTAAAAAGGTGTAAAAGAACCCGCTTTGGAACATCCAAATGTAACC
Organism: Uloborus diversus; assembly: GCF_026930045.1. Taxonomy (NCBI): domain Eukaryota; kingdom Metazoa; phylum Arthropoda; class Arachnida; order Araneae; family Uloboridae; genus Uloborus; species Uloborus diversus. The sequence continues at coordinate 83,079,120 of NC_072737.1, read as the reverse complement.
AAAAAGGAGAGGTGCACAACTAGACCCCACTAGAAATCTAGGTACCAATTTTCAAGTTTCTAGGACACATCGTTTTTGAGTTATGTGTGATAAATACGCACATACACAAATACGCACATACATACGTACATACGGAAGTCACGAGAAAACTCGTTGTAATTAACTCAGGGATCATCAAAATGGATATTTCCGGTGTCTATACGTACTTAGTCATGTATCCACGTGTGGTCGGGTTGAAAAAAAAAAAAAAAAACTCAATATTCATTCCGGGGCGAACAAAATGTAAATTAAGGCCGATTTTTGCGTGAAGTTTTTTTCGCGAATACAATACTTCCTTTACTTCGTAAAAAAAGTAAAAAAGCAAACAACCCAGTGAATAAACTCGTTTAAAGAGTGCATATAAGCAAAATTTTCTTGTTTTCTTGTTGATTTTGTATAGAAAAAAGGCAATAAAGGGAGGGGGGGGGGGGCGACCCTTTTGAAACTTTATTTTTTTAACCAAATTACAAGCTGTTCGTTCACGGAATGTTGTTTATTCACTAGTTGAAGTACCAAACAATTGAATAATTTGTGCAATTAAAAGAATGACCGGTATTTTTAAAAACATCGAAAAAAGAAAAGAACAAACATTTATTCATATTAAAAAAGCAGTTTTTTTTATCATGCTTCTTTCTTTCCAAAAATGTGAAACTCTTTCAGTGCTTCCTACTACAGCGATTATAGTTTTTTTTCCAGAAAATACCATCTAGAAGTTTTCCAATTAAATCCACGCCTCAGAATAAATCCAAGGATAAGCTATCTTCGTGCAGAAAATTGAATCACAATCTATTGATAGCTTTAGGATCTCAGCTGATTAGAAAACTACCTGTAACTTAATTAGAGGGAATTAATCAGCCCCCAAGTGCTAATCTATGGCAAACTTCCCTATTCCTCAGAAAGGATGTAGAAATTTAATTTCTCGTCGCATTGCTAGACAGCTCTTTCATTAACATAAATCCATACCCAGGGAAGCCCTCTAATCAATCAAAAGCAAATGTGTCTTTTGAGTTCTACTGTAGTTTTCTCTTTGATACAAAATTAACTTACCTTTTCCAAAGAATTTTAAAAATAAAATGAGTTTCCTATTATCAACGTTTGATAGAAAATCAAGAAAGTACGGTTTTCTTTTTTGAAAATTAGCTTCACAGCATAAAAATATAATATTGCTCAGGAAAATTATCATTTATTTATACAAAAGCTATCGCTAATGCCTTTGTTCTCAATGACAATCATCGGCATAAGAGGCATTCCCTTTTGCTTTGAACTTTGAAATAGTTCTTTTAAGCACAGTGAAAAAATAAATAAATATATATCAATATTTAAAAGAGGATTTAAACAATTTTTTAATTACTGATACACACACTGAGGGAACTGAGAAATATTTAACTTAATTCTTGAAATTTAAAAAAAATTGAAAAAAAAAGAAATATATATATATATATATATATATATATATATATATATATATATATATATATATATATATATATAAAAGCTTTTAGGCTTATTACATTTCACATCCACATATATCGGCGTAACAATCCTAGTACCATTTGTATATTGATCTTTTTAGCAGTATCCAATAAAATTGTAAGTAGTACTACACATTGAAATACATACAATTTGATCTCTATCTGTACTAATTAAAACTCAGACAGATAAAGATGTGTTTCTACGTATCAAAAAAATTTAATACGAATTTTTCGATAATTGTTGGGATAATTACAACCACGCAAAAGGGTGAATGATTCTTTTAAAAAAATTGAAAATTTCTTGTGAAGAGCTCAGATATTTTTGTTCGCATAGGCCGAAACTTGTACGATAAAACAAGTTTTATGCGTGATATATTTGCCGCTATTGAATATAGCAAACCAAACTTTAATAACAAAATGTTCGTATTTACCTTGTGTGTATTAAAATAGTTCATTTTTACATATAACTCTCTGAATACCAAGTGGTAATCTGAATAATGACATTTCTGGACTTCACTTAAGCATTAAGCTTAATACACCTTTTACACTATCTCGGTCTCAACTTCAGTTGCCCTTTTTCTTTCCTTTAAGAGTTTTTTTACTCACTCAGTCACTCTTATTTTCTACTGCATCTTCATAGTATTTATCGACCCAATCGGCACATTTGACCTCTTAGTATTGTTGACCACATGTGTGATGATACTGTTCTCGGTTACTTCATTAATACTGAACAATAAAAATCATATTGAATTTAACTCGATTAATGCAAATGTAAGAAACTTAGTTTTGTTTTAATGCTTTCATAATAGACATATAAAGCACGAAATCATAAGCAAAAGGTAATTTTGACAACAAAATTTATCCTTAATAAAAGTAAATTTGAAGTTATTTCATTTGATTATTCAAACATGTGTTTGAATTCACTTGATGATTCAAACAAAGTTCTTCATGATCTACTTTAAGAAAAATGTAGGTAACAACTCGTCTTGCTACTTCAAGCGCCTACTATTTAGAAATCGGAAAAAAATGCATGAATAATTATAAAACCAATTGTATTGTGTAGTTTTAAAAGTGCATACATATCTGCAGTTAAAAACCTAATCGGACTATGAAAATGTTTCTGCTTGAAATTGAAACATCAAAAGCGCATAGTTATTTTTTTTAAAGTTCAAATTTGTTCATCCCATCATCTTTCGCAATATATATGCTTCAAGCAAGGAATTAAAGAATTTAACCACTTTCTTAGGTATGCCATTTTCCTTTCTCCTTATTTAAGCAATTCTCGTCACCTTCCTCTGCACTTTTATAGTAGAAAATATTACAAACTTCATTATCTTTGTAAGAAGTTTAACCATAAAAAAAGAAAGAAAGGAAAACGAAATAATAATTTTATGCGATGAATTCTATTTTTGGTACTTGTCCTTTTAAATTATATTAAGAGCTTATCGACGCAACGCTAGGTAAATATTATATTAAAAGCAAGTTATTTTTTGCAAAGTGCAGCTGGCAACAGAAAATTAATTAATGATACTTTCAAACAATCGGTAAATGAGTAGAAAGATTGGAAGCTTAATTGAAAATATCTTGCATGATAAAGAAACCGTCCTTACCTAATGAAACTTTTTCATGCTTAATTTCTAAATGTTTTGTTTCTTTTCAAATTTACGGCATTAGTGTGTCACTGGGGATTTTTATGTATTGCGTCCTGATGTTACTTAAACTTAATCAGTATATATTTTGCTCATTTGAAAAAATGTTTGATTAATTATGCAGCATGGGATTTAATGAGAATGTACTTGGTATTTTTTCGCACTGTGAAAGGGAATTAGGAAAAAAACTTTAGCTTCTATAGTAATAAATAGTAACATGCACTGAAATGATTTTTTTTCGACTGTTATATTTGTCATATTGATAATAATAAAATTATAAATAAAAGAAAACATAATAGTAACATTTTTTAAATTTAATTATTATTACTACAGTTAATTTGATCATATTTGTTCAAAAATATTCCTTACCTTCGGGCATAAATACGAAACCTGCCAATTAAATAAATGAAATAGCCAATTCACAGATAGAGTAATGCCGACGTCAGCAACAATGAAACTCGCATCGTAGCATGATAATTTGGTAATATTTTTTGGTTATGTTTAACATGTAGGGAAATGTCTTATTTTGACGGGGCTGAACTGGATCCTTTAACTTAACTGTTTTACTGGTAAAACTGGCATCTTAGGAGGATGAAGAAACAAAAAATTGGTCAATGTCTACTGGAGTTTAATGTAACACTGGAGTTAGGGTTAAAATTTCAACTATCAAAATATCACCAAAAAGGCAATTGCTTCGTTCAAATGTACAAGCAATTTTTCATCCGTCATACCATGACGGGTGATTTTCTAGTTATTGAATAATAGCATACTATGAATTTTCAAAGCTACCCCCCCCCCAAAAAAAAATAATTTTTCTGAAAGCTCTGTTAAAACTTAGTTTAGTTCCAATTCATGTGAATAACGAGGGTTAAAAGCGATTTTGCCAAGGATAAACTAAGGCAAAACTTGTGATAAAAATCACAAAAATAAATTAATTAATTAATTAATTAATTTAAAAAAACGACTATGTAAAAACCGAAAAAAAAAATATTTTAACTCAGTACTTTAGAATGTTACTAAGTACTACTGAATAACTCCACCAACTCCACCATTGAAATAGTTTTATAATCGATATACACATAAGACAAATCATAAATTCAAAAGCAGAATAGAAAGATCAACAGTCGGGGCCCATTCCTTTTATATTAATCAAGGAATACCGTAAAGTTTGACACTGGGCCATTCTTAGTACTATATTCAGTAGTACTTAATAACATTCTTTAATAATTTTTCTTTAATAACATAAATTTTCTTTCAAAATTTTCTTGCATATTTTAACAGATAAAATCGCTTTGAATTCGAACTTCGAAAGAAAAAAAAATTATGGAATTAAAAAAAAAGAGTCTAGATTTTACATCTGCTCTGTCTCATATGTTGAGAAGCAGGTTTGTCATACGGGAGATGGGTATGTTAAAACAACAATTCAACAAATTTTAAGTTTCAAGTTTTATTCAGTCAAGTAAACTTGAAATTTTTACCTCGAAATCCGGAATAATAATTACCCAAATTATTATTCCATTTTATTTAAATATTCAAACCGAAATCGGTGTATTCTGAAGCGTTCAAAGAGAAAGTAAGTTACATTTAAGCACGTACTAACTTTGCATTTCCAGTTCAGTTAAGTACGAGTAGTATCTTCTAAATACATTTGTGATTCTTAATGAATAGTGATGTTGTTCATGATGCATGATTCATGTAATTTTAAAATGTTTATTAAAATATGTTGCATTACAATCCTTGTTAATTAAAATTTAAATACAAGTTTTCGTTTTTTTAAACTTTAACCGCTGTCATGGGGCAATACCGTCAATATCCGCCTCGTGTGATGCCACAGGAGGCAGTGAGAATGAAAGGGATGTAAGTAGACATTTTCACTTTTGCGTAGAACACGTTAAAAAAACTTCTTAGGTTGGCTTTTATTGATTTTTTTTTTCAAAATCATGCTGTTCAGCAGCACCTACCAGGGCTAATAGTACTTTCTCTTGCCCCAAGACAAAAAAGAAGTTCATCTACCATTTGTACTGGTTATCTTCAAATTTTTAATTTTACCATTTTGGGGAACATGGGGCAAAGTGAACAAGCGGGGCAAAATGAAATAGTGAAATATTTACTGTGCTTTTAGCTCCACTTATCTAGTATTATTTTAACTGTATAGTACCATATGTAGTCTATTCCTGTCAGGGAAAAAATACCGCTGAAGATTAAAGCATTTGGTAATACAGGCAAATTTTAAAAAAATGATACTCATATTGTAATATATTGTTGTAAGTCAAAATTTTCTTTTGTTACTATAAAATGATAATTTTCTTCTTTTTACCATTTTAAATAGTAATTGAGACCTTTTAATATTCAGTGCAGTATTTATTTAACTAATATTAAGCTTATTTGTTTTTAAAATAAATTGTACACTTAATCAAGTACATACGGGGCAAAGTGCATGGGGAAAAATGAAACAATTTGTTTCATTTACTCATTCGATCATTTAATATAAATCACTTACGTTTTCATTTTTTAAATAATTCATTTACATTCCTTCATTTAGCAATTCCTTATTTATTCATTCATTCACTTATTTTTTAATTCATTTATTCTTTCACCCGCTCATTTATTTTTCTTCATATATTAATTGATTTATTCATTTAATTATTCGTTTATTGTTTCATTATCTTTTCATTTATGCATTCAACCTTTTATCTATTGATTCTTTTGATCAAAAATATGTTTTATAATCAGATAGAAAATATTTCATTAGAAAAATATTTTATTTTTCACTTTGCCCCATGAAAATAAAAAGTGAAAATTTTCCACTTTCTTTTTTTTGTAAGATTTAAAATACTGCCAAAAATAAAAAATACTGTTTCAAAGTAAGTTTTTTACAAAATTCAATGTTTCCTCTTTATGTACAGTAATTTTCAAAACTAATTTCCGATTTGTTCATTTTTAAAAATTTCACTCATCTTAACCATTTTACTTTGCCCCACATTCCTCTACATTCCTTTGAGTCTCACTGCTTCAATTGGTTTCGGAAACTCTACCACAGAATATACTTAACGTTCTGCAAATCAAAGTTCAGTAAACCATATGAAATCAAAAAAAAGTGGATCGATGAAAACGATACTGATGCGATAAATACCAGATGATATGTAGAGGTAGAATTCTCTAAGGATTCACAACTTTCACCCAAAACATTCAACAACAGCAATTAAATTGTCTCCTGCATTGTTTAGCATATTAAGACAAGAAGCAAATCGAAAAAAGCAAACTGTTTCACGACTGGTTCATCATGGTACAACAGTTTTTACATTATTCTGACTTGGATGTGGGGCAAGTGAGTTCTGTTTGCCCTGGTACAAAGTCTTCAAAACGCTGCTTCAAAAAGAGCTGACACTTCAGCATAACTACTACAAGTCGGTGGATTGTATCTTCTGTCATCAGTAGCGACAGGTTTGTGACATTCTTATCAAACACCTTCTGTCTGGTTTTTCTAGTACTACTGAAACTAGGGTTTCCAATCCCGCAACCTGATCCTGTATCCCGCGGGATCCCACATGTTTTTTAGCGGAATTTATCCCGCGGGATTTCCAATCCCTCAAATATTTTTCTTGCAAACGTTTCCCAAATTTTGCTAGACATTACGGAAATTTTAATCACCTTCCCGTATATATCTGCAAGAAGAGCAAGAAAAACTTTATGCCTCATATGATGAACGGAAGATTTACCATTCAAGAAAACAATAAAAATAGAGTATATTTTCTGAGAATGAATTGGTATTCTCATTCGAGGTTTCAGTGTTCATACGTTCAGCAATTGGAAAAATGCGCAAAATTTATAAGTCTCTTCGAAATCCATCTTTAAATATTGAAACCCTAAAAATCCGACTTTTAAAGAAATTTAGAAAGTGTATTACAGAGTACAAAATCCGCTGGAGTAGCCGAATGCAATGTTGGAACTCTTCTGTAAACTTTAGGAATGCATTAACTTACGAAAAGTGCGTAATATTTCTCTCCGAACTTGAAAGCAAATGAAAAACCTGATATAATTTTTTATTTATGCTCTCTTGCCTGTAGAAAGTGCCTGTTGATATAATTGTCACCGCGAAGCTAATATTATAAATGTGGGTGATACCTTGAAAAAAAATTATGTTTGAGGAATTAGTTGAGCAATAATCAATATATTCGGCGCGAGTCTAAAAGAGGTGGCAGAAACTTGGATGAAACAATAGATGACTCGCATGACAGTGCAGTACATTTAGTTGCTCAAATTTTTGATTGTCTCTTGAACGTGAGAGATAAAAGTAGCAAAATTATTCAAAAACTTCTACTGAGACTGACCCACAATCAGCGTTCACCCTCTGCTGTAACGAATCAAAAGCACTGATGCAATGACCAACATTAATGAAGCAACAAAGGCAAGTTAAATTAGATAGAGTGATACCCAAATCAAACAGACGTCGTTTTTGTCCGGAATTTGAAGTTTATGAGCAAAAACCCGTAACGTGATCCCCATAAGAAAAGGAAAATCTATTTTAGAAGGTGGTGAATTTTATGGAGATCTTTTGCTAAATGCCAATAATTATTTAATCTCAGTAAAACGAACTGCAGTGGAGTTACATAACGCGTTTTCATTAAGGCCTTTCATTTTTTGCTCGAAAATCGTCTCCCGAACGATAGTTGCTGATTAAAAAGTGTCTTTGTAGTATTTTACAACTGGTGTTCGGAATTCGATATAAGAACTAATTCATGTAACAAAATTCATCCTTCCTAAAAAGTACTACTTTTTCTAATTGACATAAAAATTTTAACTTTTAGAAGAATAAAGTCAATCTCATGGGATCCCGTGGGATCGGCTCCTTAGAATCCCGAAATCCCGCGGGATTCAGATTGATCGTGGAATTGGAAACCCTAATTCAAACAGTGGTTTCTGTACTTCAGCTGAATTGCTTAGCTGCATTATGTCCTCAATAATATTCAGAACAGATAGTTTATAGCATTTAGTTTACGAAATAGTCGAAGATAAGGAATAACGATGATGTAGCTGTATTTAAAGCTGCTATCATATGATAATACAATGAATAGCGCACGAAAGACTACCGTGATTCAGTGAGGTGAGAGTAGACCACAAGTTGCTTTTGTACTTCTCACTAGAAGAGAAACTATGATTTTTGTTTTCAAAAGCTTCTCGTGGAAATTTTTCAAACATTTTATTCTGGGACCAGAATAGTAATATTAAGCGTGACATGAGCCAAAGGATATGTGGATTTTTATACTGTATAATCATTTTTAGCTGACAATGTTTTGTCTATCCACTCATTTTCCAAGATGACGTTCCGAGTATTATGGAATATTAGGTATTTCATAATATCCCACATGTTCTGTTGTTCCAAGAGTTTTGATGCGTTTTCTAATTCGTCAAAGTCAGCAAATGTTTTTATACTCACAACACAGTCTTTTAACAAAAAAAAGAAAACAAAACAGAAGTGAAACAAAGGCAGGAAACTGGATCTTCTTCTGTAACATCCTGCTCCACACATAAAAAATAACTACAGGATCAACAGAGAGGCAATGAAAATGGAAATAATCAGAAGCTCCATAACAACAGAATTGAACGTTTAAAGTTTTTCAAATATGTGTACAATCTATTTTATTGTAACTGTCTATTTAATATTACCCCTCTCCATTTATCTTTTTTTTTCTCTTTTAACCCAAAATAAAAAGTACTTTTCTTAAATAAATGATAGTTCATTAGAAGGTGCTCAAGGTAGTACGGAATTTTTTTTATACCATAACCAGTTAAGTTATTTAAGGAAATGTAAATGGAATTCCCATATCATCCTCCTCTCATCTGTATGTCTGAAAATGGCTGCGTGTACATGCATATTCTCCATTCCGAAACGTAAGCTTAACTCAATTGTGCATTACTTTACATCGCTCTTTTGGATTTAAACATGCATTAACATTTTTAATAACTGAAGATCGCCTAACTAGAACCAAAATACATATCCCTCTGCCCGAAATACTTCCGCCTCTGCCAATGACGCGAAATTAAATTCTAAAGTAGACTTTCTGCGCAGAAAATTGAATCAGGATCGATTGTTTGCCTTAGGTGGTCATCTGATCGGAAATCATGCTGTGACGTAATTAGTGAAAAATTAATCAGCCCTCCTAGTGCTAATCTCCGTCATTCTCTGCTGGGTATCGAAAATGCTGCAGAAATTAAATTTCTCTTCCCATCGCTGAAGGGAAAGGGCGAATAAGCAACGTTAATTAACATAAACTCCATAATGAAGCATCATTATGCGATATGCATATGTTGAGTTTCGATGAAGCAAATTAACTTTAAGTTTTATGCCTCTAACTATATTTACCTGGATTTGTTTTCCTGATTGGAAAAGGAAGGACATTTTTTGAAAGATAACGGTATCGTTTATTTTACATTTATTCGAAATAATGAAGCATTATTTCTTATGAAACACGACCCGTCATGGTGAAAATGCAAGAGGTTGTACTTTTTAAAAATCGTTTAATACTATCGCCTATCATCCATACCTACACTTTGCACAATACCTGCTATTCGTTAAGTTAACAAACTATCTCAAAATGATCCAGGCATACAGTTCTCAAATTTCATTTATTCAAAAAAAAAGTATCAATTCATATTGATCAAGCCTCGACACCATTCAAGTGCAATAGTGTTGTGGCAGGTAAAAGACAGTAACTGCAAATTTTTCTTTTTTTCTTTCTTTTTCTTTTTTTGCATTTTTTTTTTAATCTACTGTGCGTACTTATTGTACAAGCTTGCTTTTTTGGTTTCCACTGGGGTGAAAAAACGAGAAAAAAACGTTAGATTCTAACATGTCCCCCATATACCTTGCATCGCCTTTAATCTTAGAGTTGAACCGAACCATTGCTTCGGTCACTCTTCTGGTCTGTGCTAATTCTATATTAGCTATCAGTTTGTTTGGCACTCTTGACTTCCTTAATAGGTTTTTCACCTCCAGCTAATTCACTTCCTATGCCGGGCTGATGAGTGCTAATAAGCACGAAACTGCAGTCCTCGGCTGGAATGACTGAGCAGTCGGTGTATTTCTAGAATTTCCCCCATTGTTAACGTTGAATCCAAAACGCGTTTATTTAAATATCTCAAAACCCCATTGCTGCAGATACTGCTGTTTATCTGCCCACGGTAGATTAAATACCATGCATTAATTCTAAAATAACTTATTACTATCCTGAGCCAACCATTAAGCATACTTTCACATTATACGGAATATGAAATTTATTCAACGGGAAGCAATTTCCACAACGTACATTCTATGTCGAAAATGATCTAGGCCCACAGCTTCCAAACTTTTTTTTTATTTTACATACATTTAAAATAATAAGAAAAAAAAAGTAATAAGAAAAAACACTTTTTCTTTACTTTACTTTTCTTTATTTTTTATTTAAACTACAAACTGAAGCAACTAAAAATTCATTTTGCTGCAATAAAAGTTTTTTTTGATATGTAACGGGTGAAAAAAATAAAAAATATATAATATTTTTAAGTTTTAAATTATACAACATTAAAAAAAACAAAGGGGAAGCTTTAAAATGCTACCACTTTAAATTTTTGAACCAACTCTGCATTGAATTTTGGTTTATTCAAAACGAAAACATCTTAACCTATACGGTACATAACTTGACACAAATGACTTTATCAACTCAAAATTTAGTATCGAGGAAGTCAATTTTACTTCTAACTCTCTTAATTAAATACAGATTAAAAGCAAGCTAAAATCAGAAATCCCATTGTAAAAACAACAACCAGTAATGGTGTGGGAAACCATTTTTCAGTTTCATTTTCAATGGCGTACTTGTTGACCCAGTTTTTTTTTTTTTTTTTGTCTGTTAGATATACTTTGTTGCCATGTGAAATACATTCTTGTTTTTGTACATCATCATCATCTTCATCTTTCTTTTTTCCAAATATGGTAATAAATGTGGTTGTTGTTAATGATTAGGTTTTGCATATTTCATAGACTTACTGCGAGCTTAATTGAGCTGTGAAGGAATTTCCTCCACAAATATTTAATAAATGAATATTAATGATGAAATTATATTTGATAGCTTGATGTATACGATATATGGTGTAAGATGCAATCTATACATATTTCCTGTCAAACATTTAAACCCAAATAGCTTAAAACTCAATACTTTATTTTAACCCATTCATTATTCCAATTAATAGTCCGAGGTGAAAGTTTAATGCATTATTATACAATAATATTGTAAAATAATACAGGGTGACCAATAATTAACGCGCTGATGTTAAAAATTAATATCTCGAAAACTACTAATTCAAAAATTTCTATTTAAATTCTAAAAGAAAGTTCAATACATGGGAATTAGTTTGAGATACATGTTCTATGTGTCTTTCATCTCTAGCTATAATATGGCGCAAACGAATAGCGAGATTCTGCATCACTCTCTAAAAGGTAGAAGTTCAAATGCTTTCAATAACAGTCTGACCAAGGGTTTTCAGGTCTTCAATGCTCATGAGGTGTCTAGCGTAAGCTTTGTGTTTGATATAATCCCTACAAAAATGAATCGCAGGGGTTCAAGTCAGGAGAATAGGGTGCCCAAATAATTCCCATATTTTTAGATTTCGGGTACTCTAAAGCCAATATCCGCTCATTAAAGTGCTCTTCAAGCAGATCTAGCACTTCATTAAAACAATGAGGTGATGTACAGTCTTGCATGAGCCACGTGCTTTCGAAGTCAAGCTCACTTTAAATTGCTGGAATGAAATGATTTCCCAAAATTTCCCCAAATTGTTCAGAAGTGAATTTGTCTGTTGTCTTCAGCTTTATCTAAGTCGCAAACTTTATTTGAGTCACAATTGGGCTGTTTTTGTTCGAATAATGCTTTCGAACCAAAAAAATGCACTCAGAAACGCTACATCTCGACATTTTCACTGAAAAATAAACAAAAGCCAACTCAATGAGACTGCGCAAAAAAAAAAAAAAAAAAAAAAAAAAAAATCGCAAACGCACTGAATCTGACCGCCAAGTTCTAGCTTGATACGACAAACAGTTTTCGAGAAATTGAGATTTCTTTTCAACGCGTTAATTACTGGTCACCGTGTATATTGTTACATGTAATATACCGACGGTCCTGTCTATCTATATATATTTTCTGTCAAACAGTTAAATCCAAATAGCTTAAAAGTTGATACTTGATTTTAACCCATTTATTGGTCTCATTAATATTCCGAGGTGAATGTTTAATGACTGCCAGTTTGATGAAACTTTGAGTTTTGTTTAAAGATTTGTTTTGTTTTAAAGTTCATGAAAGAGGCATAATAACATGATATCGCCAAACAATTAATTTCTATGTAACTTTGACTAAACACAGTGAAAATTAACAAATGATCGCTAAGGATTAAAATGTGCCAAAACTCATTAAGTACTAGCCGAGCCCGCACGGTTTTGCCCGTACTATGAAATTAAAAGGTCCGTTTGAATCGCCTGTATATTTACGAATAATGGATGATGAATTTCTCACCAATATGATATGTTAATTTGCTCGCCCACGTTATGGTAATTTGTTCGTCCACGTGATGGTAATTTGCTCGTCCATGTTATGATAATGTGCTCAATAAAAGGTTCTTAAAATTGGAATAGATAAAGAACAACACCGAATTTTCAAACAATCGCTTCAAGGTTCACACCCCTATGCTACAGAATAATTCTGTGCCAAATTTCATGAAACTCGGCCGAACGGTCTAGGCGCTATGCGCGTAACAGATATCCAGACAGAGATACAGACTATTAGCTTTATTATTAGTAAAGAAAAGTAGCCAATACTTTGGGGATGTCGACAAATGATGTCACGCTTTAAGTGGTAGGTAGGTAACTTTGGTGAAATTGTGATATTTGAAGGGGTAAGAAATGTGACTCTACGCATTTTTTTTATAAGAATAGGTTAATAAAAATACCTTGACATGTGACAAAAGGACGAAAGGAAGTATGGTGAAGTGTGACACCTTTGTGGCAAAATGGAAAGGGGGGGGTGAAAAGGTTGAAATAAAGTGTAACATTATTAATGGACAGCCCTTTTATGATTGCCATACTTTTATATGCTTAGAGCAATGTCTTAAAAAGCAATTTATTTTTAAAGTATCCGGCCGTGGGAAGGTAAAATGCAATTTGCAGAATTAAGTTTTTGAGATATTAGAGAAATAAATTTTTTTGGAGTGGTTTCTTCAGTCAAAAGTACTACTTTTAATCACTGAAATGGTTAGAATGAGCAAAAAAAAAACATGGACCCAGAAAATATTTTTATTTTCCCAACAGTTTTTTTTAATTAATTTCTTTAAATGTCCAATTTTTTAAACAAGGCGTGGTCTTGATGACGTCACAAATGATGCACTTTGCTGTATCTTTCTACTACTTTTCCACGTTATGATAATCAAGCAGCGAATAAAAATTGCGCTCTAAGCTTGCTATCAACCATATCGTTGCCAATATACGTGAGTAAAGATGCGAATTAAATATTTTGCACTGTGAATGGCAACACTGAATGGCATTTCATCATTTGTGATGTCATCGACAGAAGCTGTAAACAATTAAAGTGCTCCGATTTAGGTAATTTTTTTAAAAATTAAACGTAAACAAATTTATCGAAAAATGGTCAGATCGTATGTTTTATAGCATGCTCTTTCAGAAAAAAATACTTTTGAAATTTTGGAAACGACTCCATTATGTCTGGTGTGTAGTTAAAAATGTAACATGCACTGAGGCGTTTAGTTTAAAAACCAGTGCAACCTATTTTTGTAAATTTTACAAGGAGGACAAAAGCATTTCACGCTTTAGTCACTTATTTTTTCCAAAAGAATAACTTTATTTGAATAACTTTGGTGAGCGACTTTAAATTTATTTACTTTTTTAAATCAACAGAATTGTATATTCATTTACAACTAAAAATTTCAAAATGCAAGTAAACTTATGTGTAATATCTTTATTTTATGCCATGCCTTAGCCTGTGAGTTCTAAATTGTGTGAGTTATTCAAGAAATTTATTACAATAATACAAATGTTATCCTTGCGTTTTTAGTGGACGTTCAGTAGATGCATGAATTGGGCTAGTTTTGAAATAAAACCAGTTTAGGTAATGGTTTTAGACATGATTGAGGGGGATATGTTCCGAATCGCTTTGTAGCGTGATACTATCGACAAATATGATAAATTACGAAAGAAAAACACTTTTAAAAATTCATGGGATGAACTGTTTTAATGCTAAACTCCCCAATAAAGCTACAATTACGGAGGTACAGTTGATAATAGAAGTGTGGAAATGTTAACTAGATTATTATGAATAAAGTACATTATAGCAGACTGCAACTATTGCAAAGCTTTGACAAAATACTTTCTATAAAAGTTCGTGTTCAGTATCTCCTGTATTTTTCCTTTTTTAAAGTGTACGAATCATAAAATTCCAATTATGTTCAAACAAAGTAAAATCTTAAACAAATACAATTCCTTTATGTAACAATAGTTTTATGGAACCCCTTGAATATTTTCTGTTTCTTTCTTCTTTTCTTTTTTTGTCAATGCAGTTGTTGCAAATTGGAATTTTATATTTTAGACACATGTTTTTTCCAGATCTTTTTCAAAAACAATTTTTAAGCTATGTAGAATACTATTGTTCAAACACTCTCTAAAATTTAATTCAAGTTAAAAACGATTAAGATTTCTTACTTTTGCCTGCTTATGGTGTTACATGCAAAAAAATGGAGAAAAGAAAAAATTAGAATATCAGCTAAATAAAAATAAACAAAAAAATGTGAGGTGTATGAACTTAAAAGATGTTCTGGCTCGTATGATGGGATCATTCATCGGACATAACTCAAAGGACTCCGAAATTTAAACGTGCCCGCAACGTATGTAAAAGCAAACGAAAAATTCGTAATTCCAGAAGAAACGTGAGAACGTATGAAGGATTGTTCATAAAAGATGTCCCTCTTTTTTGCAACAAATTTCACGCTTCACGTGTACAATGATGAAAATATCACTTCATTTTAAGTGTAAATCAAGTTGTGCCGGTATTATAAACACCCTTTCCTCTTTTAAGTTTATCATATATCATATCATATCAGATGCTTTGCAACAGGCATCTAACTTCTTTTACAAGGGGGGGGGGATATGGCGCAGACTGCGCCATTCATTTTTTTGGAGGGGGGGGGGGGTCTTTTGAGAGACCGTGTCCCCTTTTTATGGAGGTTTTTGCGTTTTGGTAGGAGGGCTTTGATATTTTTAGGGAAGGTGCGCCCTTGCCCAAAAGGGGGCATCCCTGCTTTTACAAAGGTTTCAAGTTTCGAAATAAGGATCATAAATTGTTAAATATAATCATTTTTATAAATTAAAACATGGTATTAACTTTTCAGAGATTCAAGTAGTTCCACAAATTTTTACATACAAGGTTTCATTAAATTTTTCTTCACGATGGTAAAGCAATAAATTGAAGTTTTTTTGAATTCGCATTACATTCAGAAAAGTTCACAACTGACTTTCTACAAACTTCACATTGTATCCATAGAGTAAGATATCACTGCATACTAAGAAGTACGCAATTAATCCACTGGGGGGAAAATCTCCAATTGGAATTGAAGATAATAAAGTGAATAGTGGAAGACCGTTGCGCTCGGTGCGCCATCTTCAACTTCCCTGTCTTCAAAGCAAGAGGTTTTGCATTTTTATCTTTTGTACGTTTTACTGTCGGAAAGAGAAACTTGATAGAATCACAAACAGCAAATAGAGCAATTTTTTATCCGTAACTTACATTTAGGTTTGATGCGACCTTTTTGGAAACACTGAAATCATTTTCTGCGCTCTTCCAAAGCTTCTTTTCTTTTTTCTAACACTGACTTTCAGTCTTCCGAAAAATAAGGTTTCAAACACAAAGAACGAACTACACCGGAAGTGCTCTACTATGCCAATGCTGGTGAATGGGAATGACTGCGGGGCTCATATGGCTTATAAAAAAAGCGACGAGAGTAACGTTTTCGTTTGTTTCGCTTTTATATTTCAAAATGGGTTGCACAAAGTAACATTTCCCGGGCTTAGGTATCCTGTTCTAAAAATTCTTGCAATTCATCAACTCCTCGCTCTTTTAATATACTAAGATCAAACAGTAAAACTCTATTTATATCATATTAAAGTCACAGTTTACAATCATTTACCATACGAATCAGAATTAAATATCTAAGGATTCTAAGCAACGAAATCGAATTGAGCTTTCATAGTAAAGTTTTTTTATGAACCAATTTATCTCAAGATTTTTCAACAAATTGAAAGTATAATAATGTATTTATATGCGAATTAATTGTGCCCTTTTTTTTGCTTAAAGTTTTTGTCCTTGAATTTCAATTACAGCTTTGTAATTTTTTGGAATAAATGTAATATTGCTAATACTCTTTCCGCATAAAAGCCTTTTAAATGTTAATTTTTTAATAACCTTTGATGATTGGAACTTATTTTTATGCCGAATTAGAGTTGTGACCATGATGAAATTCGTTTTTTGAATCTATCTTTTTTGGGGGAAAGGGGAGGGGGGATGGAGATTTCCTTAAAAGTTAAAAGACATGAAATTTGAAGAAATAACATTTTTCTTTGATTTAAAATTATACAATGTTTTTCAAATTTTATAATCAACCTATTTTTACAAAAGGGATTTAAAAGTATTGAACATTAAAAGCAATCTTTTGTATCCTGAAATTCGCAACACTGTTCTTATAAATACAGTCGCACACTTTCCCTAAGAGTAAATTTTCCTACGCGAGCGGAACAAGTGCATCTTTTTTTTTTCTTCCAGAAGCAATTTGCTCGCTTTCAACTTTATTGCGATTTAAAACTCAACAAGCCTGAGGATATTCCTTTTCAACGTTAATGATTTTTAAATTCTCTTACTTAGGAAGCGAAAAATTCATTTATTACGAAGATATTTGAAAAGTACTACGGAGAAAAGATCATTCATAAAAATTGTGAGCAATTTAAATGCGATTCAGTTTTCCGCTCTCCTTGATAATAATCTCTGTGTTCTGAAGTACTCTTCATAACTTAATCAACTAGAATTTCGTGCAGAGTGGGAGAATGAAATTTGTGATGCAGTAAACCTTTTTTACCTGAAAGTGGATAGCTTGAAAAATAATTTGTTTTAATTTGTTTCGTTAATAAACGCATTAGTTGGATAAAACATTTTGAAATGTATCTATACGTTACATAATTATGCGATTTTAGAGTTATAAGCAGGGAGAATGAATTGCACCACTGGGCATTGAAATTGCTACACCACGTTACACAAGTAGCGTGGTGTATTTTGTACACGATACACAAGTGGCATTTCGACAACATGAAATAGATGCTGCGATATTCAAATGGTTATTTTTTTAGAGCTTCTGTGTTGTACAATAGGCGTCAGTAGCGACACCTGTAATATGTTTAAAGAAAAAATAAAAGTAAAGTAAGTTTTCCAAGTATGGGCAACTTAAATTGCGGGGCTTAATATATCCCTCATCCAAAGTTCAAATTGCTCCAATCTTTGTAGACTTATCAAAGGATTAATAAAAAGTGGAAAAAATCATTCCATGTGGAAATTTAGTTTTGTAATGGATGGCAGCAGTTTTACAAAAAATTGTAATTTGCCCTTGTGAGGAACTTGAGATCGTAAAAAGGGTAACCTTCCAATAGGGATATTTTGGAACTGTTATAATTCTTATTAATCGTAACTTTTTCATCCTAACCAGTGAGGTCGAACCACCTTTGTTCTATGTAACAACCTTAAAAGTTTTAAATAAACCTACACAGTCGGAAAAAAAACACTTTCTTTTCTTTTTTTTTGGTCCAGTTTCAAATTGTAAAATTAACGATAGTAAACAGTAAAAACAGCAGTTATACAGGGTGTTCCGTTTTAATCTGCAAGACCTTTATTTTCGCAACCGTTATTCCTAGATGTATTCTTTCTATTGCAAAAATGTTCAAAATTAGATGCAGAGTTAAGGTATTGAAAGTTTGAAGTGAAAATAAAAATGAATCAAGAAATACAAAATTTAACTTTTTATACGCGCCCCAGGTCCCCTAACTTATGCCTAGGGAAATAATCTCCATTGAAAAATAATTCCAACGCAAAAAGTTTGAAAGTAGTACGACCAATATTCACCGAGATATGAAACGCAGCGTTTTGTGACTTACACCAAATTTCATCGGTCGTCAATAACACCTTTTGGGGGAAGATATAGCGGTTAACAAGTGCTTAAAATCATATGTTTGCATAGAATGTGGTTTTTCAAATTGTTCGAGCTTTTGTAGTATGTTTTTGCGTATCACGGCTTAAAATTTGCATTTATTTTTGAATAGCAATGGAAAAATAAAAATACTTGATTTTCAACTTTGACAACCTGCCATTCTTCTGAGAGGGCGATAAGTTCCAATCTCATCTTCTGTATGGTCCCTTAAAACTTCGAGATGGAATATCTCCCTGAATTTTTGTCGCACAAATGTCAAGTTTTTTTATGTCAGTAATAGTTTTCAATGGAGATTATTTCTCTAAATATTAGTTAGGGGACCTAGGGTCCGTATAAAAAGTTAAATTTTGTATTTTTTGACTCATTTTTATTTTTGCTTCAAACGTTCAATATCTTAACTCTGCATCTGATTTTGAACATTTTTGCAGTTGGAAGTATACATCCAGGACTAACGGTTGCGAAAATAAAGGTCTTGCAGGTTAAAACGGAACACCCTGTAGTATATATATATATATATATATATATATATATATATGAGTTATGTGTTCATTTGGGTATGTGCAAACACAAAAACAACCTCCTCTTTCTATATTCAGTCATTCTTGGTTTGCTCAAGATAAAAAAAAATGACCATAAAAGCAAACTTTCCTATGAATCGATGGCAGCCATTCCGACATCTGGCATCGTGAAGTTTCTGAATGAATCGCCTTTCAATTGCAGACGTCATGATCGGATTTTTCCATCGCAGGTATGCCATGAAAAAGAGTCATTAGCTGTGCCGAGGAAATAGCTCCCGCCTTGTTGACACGGAAAAGGCAGTCACACGAATGAAAGGGAAAAGTCGCGGACGGAAAAGAAAAAGGACGGAAAAATGCGTTAATGGACAATGCATTAGATAATAGATTCGCGAGGAAAGAGAAAGAGAGAAACATCCCAAAAACAATCGATCAAAGTTTCAAAGCTATTTCCCCTTCCTTAAATAAATAGATTTCTTTGTTTCATTTTGCTGGCAAAGAAGATTCTGTGTATGGTAATTGTTCCGAGTTTCATGCATTAAAGGAGAAAAATGTAACGTGGTACGACTTAATAAGATTAGTGTCTTGTAAAGCTAATTTGGTTCAGGATGGTTATTAGAGTAAATTTGCCTGTAAAAATAAACAGCCTCTCTGTTTTGTTTCGGAACATGCTTTTTCGTATTTCACTAAAGCTCTTTTATAATGTCCAGATACATTTAAATTAATAAGTGTACTTTCGAGATAAGGTTGTTGGTACGTTACTTCGGAAAAATATCATTAACTATTTCTTTCTTTTCCACTTAAAGTAAAAATTAAAAGTGGAAAATATCGGAAGAATAGTTTCAAAATAAAATAATTTTACCTTTTCTGAATGTAGTTATTAAAAGCTCTGATGTAATCTAAAATTTCAGACTTCATGGTAGCTTAGAATTATTTTGATAAATTCTGAAAAAGAAAAAAGCATAAAATAAATCAGAAACGTATTGGCAATAGCTATATTTTATATAAAAAAAAATCACTTATGTCTCATTTAGTGAGCCCAAATTTGTTACCAATAAAGAATTTACAAATCGTTTTTAGGTAATTTTTTTAATGCATTGATTTTGTTTAATGATAATTTCTCATTTTCATCTGATTTTTCATCAGTCAATTGTTTACTTGCTAACTTAGATTCCTTACTATATCACGTTAGTATTTGAATGATTTTAACAAAATTTTCTTCTTGAATAAACATCGGTGTTTCAGTTTTTCTGCATGACCTTTCTTGAATTATTATTATTATTATTATTATTTATTTATTTAGTTATTTATTTATTTATTTATTTGCTATTATCATTGTTGTTATTATTATTACTACTGTTGTTGTTATTGTTGTAACAGAAAGGAACAGTTTCTCATCATAATCATTAGACATTAACATTGATTTTCTAACTGACTTATAATAACAATCTTTTTAATTGTAAATATTATTTTATGATACCTATTCTATTTAATACTTACATTTAAACCAAATTTATTGCTTTGTCTTCGCTCTTTGATTTTGGGAATACAGCTGTTTCAAGTTTGCTTTAAATGTCTGGCTGTTATGAATCTGTAATACATTTGAAATCGTATTTTGAAACATTTAAAAATCGCTTTCAAACCAGATGATTAAAAAGAAGGATATTATGTAAAGAAAAAGTTTTTTTTTTTTTTACTAAAACCAAACATTGTATTTCCTTTTATTCCTTGCGAATATGCGATTGCATCAGACTTTTTGACTCAACCGTAAAATAAATAAGTGTTTTTGTGAAACAAAGTAATAACAGTTAGTAACATATATCAGGCCCAATTTTCCAAAATTTGTGTTTGGTATACGTTGCAACGAATCGATGAACACTACGTTATAGATTCAGTGAACATTTACAAACTCGTTCTTTTGTTTGAAGTGATTTTTTTTAAGTTAACAGTTGAACTGTTTTCTTTGGAAAATAAAATATCTCAAATTTCTCATATAGAGAATCTATTTTCCTTTTTGGTTTGGACGATGCTCTTGTGTAGGTTATGTGAACTGTATCTCAGTAGTCAATAAACTCATTTGAGTAAAACAATGCATTTATTAAAAACGTGTAAAATATAAAATCATACAATGAACTAAAGAAACAGAAAACACCGTCCTAACAACTAAAACTACAACTGACAACCAACCAACTGGCTGAAATCGTCAATAACAGTTTTTATAACATAGGGGCACGTGTGCGCACCTTCTTGGCGCACACTGCCAACGTGCCCTTTGCTTTAATGTATGCAAAGGATTTAACATGGTTCACTATTGGGAATCTTCGGCAGCATAAATCATCTTTACTATATTTTAATTATGAATTTTGTTCATTATTCTGGTCATTCCGTTTTCTCCCTAAAGAAAAAAAAAAGGGCATCAATTCTAGGTTAAAAAAGAAAGAAATGATATCTGTACCTCAGAGCCAGACTGACGTAAGTCCGAAAATTGCGATTTTCAGTTTATTAGAGTTTATGGATGCATTGTATTTTGAATCCTTTTCCACATCGAGCCATGTGAACGTAATTCTGGAACAAAAATCCTATATAATTATTTATCAGCTTTAAAAGAGACCTCTTGTCCTTTCTCCTGAAAATTCGAGATTATGCAAATTACGTTTTCCTAACTCTGAAGTACAGATATGTCATTCATTTCGTGCAATATAATAACTACTCAGTTTTCCTCCAACCGCTCTGCAAAAAAAAAAAAAAAAAAAAGATAATGCAAAGAAAAAGTCATTTAAGAACCAAAAAGATCCAAAATATCGATAAATGTCACATACTGGATAGATTTCGCAATTTGATAAAAATACTCCTATTTATCTGCTGTTAGTTCACTTACAGGAAAATACTTTCTTAGAACGATAGACAAACCTTAGCGCAATTTTGATAACTGAACTGACCGTTGAAAATATGAAGATTAGTATTTAATCATGCTAAAAGTCATTTGTCTTTTTTGGCAGAAAAATGTGAGGTCTAATAAGGACAGTTCTCTTATAAGAGATCTCCGGAAGGCAAGGCAACGTCAACCAGCCACACGTGTTGAGTTTAGTAGATGTCCGGTAAACCACATAAGACAAAAAATTTTGCTTCTGTGTCAGTTCTTTTCAAAGTCGTAGCCAAGATAGTATTTAAAGGTTTTAACCTATTTATATCCCTAATATGTCAGTGACTAACTCATACATATCCCAAAGAGTAGGAGTGCTCATACCCCCAAGAGCAAGAGCCCCCTCCCCAAATAAAAGAGAGAAAATAACCCTCAAAACATCCCCTCCTTTCTAAAATTTTCAATGATGCATTCTACGCGATAAACCCCGCCCCCCTCTTCTTTGGCGGGCACCCCTGCAAACAGCTCAGCCTTTTTACCCGACTGCGCGTGCGCGACGCAAAGGAGGGTAATGTGTTTATCAGTCTATGTATGTATGTATGTCTGTTCCTATGTGGCGTTCTAGGGTCTAAACGCCTTGGTCAATTTTGGTAATTCGTACGTCAATCGATTTGTCTTAACCTTGGGAGTGTCACTAAATACATGACAGTAATCAAAATTCACCATATCAACAACCAGTTGGCATAATTTGTCAGTTCGGGATCGGCGCAAGTTTGGTGTTGCACTGTGTCGCACGCTACCTGCGTGCAACAAATGCAGGTAGTTTTGGCTGCCTGAATTCTTTTGTTTACTAAGTCTACTAATTGGGATCTCAGTGGCCGAGTAGTCTAAGCGATTGCTTCTCCCACTTGAGGCGGTGGGTCAAGACACCCTCGCTCTGAGTTATACAGGCTGTTTATATAGCTGTGCTGCGGTTGACTTAAGTTCGCGCATTTTTTCCGAATGTCAAGCAGATGTAGCTTTAAGCGGAGTTAGGTCCCTAGAGGGACTAATTATCAGTAGTTTACACCAACGCAAGTTACTTAATAGACCTCAAGATACAAACGAACTCTCTCAATGAAATGGCAATATTGCGAAATGAACCGTATCATAATCATAATTACTAAGTCAATGAAAATCAACTAAAAAGTGTCAAAAAAAAATATTAAATAAAAACAAAAAACCCGACTGCGTAAAAACCAAAAAAACTAAAAAAAACATGTATAAATCCAGTAGTTTGGAATGTTTTTAACTACTACTGAATAACTACACCGTTGAAATAGTTTTATAACCATACACAGATAAGGCAAATCATAAATTCAAAAGCAGAATAGAAGGATCAACAGTCGGGGCTCATTCAAATTTTACGGGGTTCCTTGAATCAGAAAGGAATGGGCCCCGACTGTTGATCCTTCTATTCTGCTTTTGCATTTATGATTTGTCTTATCTGTGCACGGTTATAAAACTATTTCAACGGCGTAGTTATTCAGTGGTACTTAATAACATTCTAAACTACTGGGCTTATACATTTTTCTTTTCAGTTTTTTTTGGTTTTTACGCAGTCGGGTTTTTTGTTTTTATTTAAGAATTTTTTTCGAAAATTACATGACGGTCACAAACCTTTGCCTATTTCTTCGTACTTAATGCAGAAGATTCGAGCATTAAATTTAAGGATTTTCTTGCTACCCTTGAGAAATACTTCAATGCCTACAGGTTTTAAACTCATGAGATAAAGTTTTATCGCCAAACGTTTGATATTTCACTCTAAGCTATTAAAAGTTAAACATACTTTGTATTTAAACTACTACTAAACATTTAGTTTTAAATACTAGGTGAATTTCAACATCCTTTCATTTTCACAAAATGTATCTTTTATTCTCTTAATAAACCGTGCCTTCGACTGCACTATAGAAAACTTGATGAATCTTCTAAACTTAAAACTCGGTTAGTTTGCGAAAAGTTTGTAAAACACAAGTACCTTTAGAGTTAGTTGCCTTCGGAATTCTTATAGTTTCCACCATTGTTTCATTTAAGAAGTGACGTGATGAAACGCTGATGGCAAATTCTGAACATTGTATGTGCTGTACTTTTATTCATGGCTCCACTAGATGGCACTGACACTTAACGGGCCTTGACAATTTATGACTTTTCTGCGTTAAACCGATGCACAGTGATCAGCTCATGCATCCACCAATCAATGTCAACGTTTCAAAGTTTGTTTATTTTTGATTAGACGTCGCCCACTTTGACCGCAAGAGGCGCTGAAGGGAACCTTGGCATACACCAATCAATGGCAACGTAATGGAAGCAGGGACTCCCTGTAGCAACATCTTTGTTGCCATGAGTTTCAGTGATTATCACGGCCTATAAGCGTCAGCGTAATTTAGTGTGACCATGCTTTATTACAAGCAAATAACTAAATAGAATATAAAAACACAATGATACTATCAGTCACCAGAGGAATCAAAAACAAGAGGTGAGCTATAAATTATAACATAAGAGCTCTAGGGGTGTAAAGTTTCATTTTTGTCTTGAAGCTTTATTTGTTTTATGCCTTAAGTTAGTTTCAAATTTTAATGTGAACATTTTAGGAAGTAATAAAATTGAATCTAAATAATTACATTACATATCCAGATTAGGTAGCGTCTTATTTTTAAAGGTGTTATTTTTTCCTGAGGCACCCTCTCATTTTTTTCCATTGGATGAAAAAAAAATTCTCATATCTGAAAAATAAAAATTGAATAATATTTAGAGGGTGCTACCACTGCTGCAAAATTTGTCAACTCTATCTCTTTTTATTTTTTAAATTTATTTATTTAGTCTGGATAATAAATGGCAATTAGTGAAAAGTTTGTATAGTCACATGGAAGTAACAAAGAGAAAAATTACAATATTGCTGAATGTAACAGGCCGAAAGTCTAAACCTGTGATATGAATGACATTACCGAACTTTCGGATGCTTTTTTGACATTATTACATAAAATGACAACCATAGAATGCTTCTTATTTTCTTGTATGTATAAGAAATAGGTATTTGTGTTATGTTAAACCCAACCAACCTAATTTCATATTGATTAAAAATATGACAAGATATATTGAAGAGTTGATTTTTACACCATTTTTTTCACAATGAGTGTAATTTTAATCACTGGTAGCATCCCCTAAATTATGTTCAAATTCTATAAAACTTTTATGTGTGTATTTTTTCATCAAAAAGAAGCAATTAAAGGGGTGCCCCATAAGAAATTCAAAACTTTTTTGAAAAGTGCATTATAAGACACACCCTAATCCAGATCATACATCTCCAGTATATTTCAGTCCATATCCCTATATATATAGCCAATGATCGAGTAACGCTCCTGACGTCAACAATAATGAAACTCGTGCCACGGCATAATCATTAATATGATCATGAAAATATGTTTTGCTAATGTTTAAAATGCAGGGAAGGGCTTTATTGTGGATCCGGTAACCGAACTGTTTTACTGGTAAAGACTCGTTTCAGAGGGGAGTCATTCTCACAGAAAAGGTACAAATAGACCAAAAAAATTCTTTTAACAAAACTAAGCAAAAAAATAATAAAAATTGCATAAATGTTTTTGTTTGCTTATAAATTATGTCCCTATAATAGTGGTTAAGTTTTCTATTTTTTTTAAAAAAGATTTCAAATATTTTAAATCCCACCTCGTCCACGGAGGGGATACAATAGTCAACGGAGGATATTTTTTATGTAAGAAATTGTCAATAAAGGTTGTTATGAAAGTAAACATGCGTTTTAAAGCTATATGAACTATTATGTGACTCTTACTTAACATTAACAAATTAAAATGTGGAGGCTTTTAAAATAAAGACTCAGGACCTCGCTCTTTATGAATATCCTATTTTATTGAAAAAAATCAACATTCTAGCATTTGTAACAAAATCAATAAAGTGCAACCTAATTTAGTTGGAAAAGAAAATATCGAAAGTATGTTCTTAGTTTCATTGATGAGTAAAAAAAAACCTAATAAATCAAAAGATATTTTTTTTTTAATTCAAAAAAAAAAAAAAAAAAAATCATTTTTTTTTTTTTTTTTTTTTTTAAGAACTTGCCAAAGGCCGGTTTAACAAGCTTCGCGAGCCGCTTCTGCATCCCTGCTGTACAACAACATAATCATTGATTTTTGGTTTGCTTCTTATCCTTTCTCGATTAATTAATCCCAAATGGTAATGTTTACATTGATCACCACAACTTAGACAGGTGAGGTATGTTGCTTCCATATTTATTTGGTCTTTTTTAAATACAAGTTCATGAATTTTCATTGTTCCTGAAAACGGTGAAATATGCTTTGGAATTTGTTTATCTACATCACTTATAAAACTTTCTTCAACATTTTTTATTATTACATTCTTACAGTTTTTTTTTTTTTTTTTGAAGTACCGAAGCTAAAGTTTCACAGTGTGGGATATCTGTTTTCTGGGCAACTAAATCGTCAGCTGGTCTTTTTATTGCTGCTTCAACTCCATCTGGAGCACTTTTTCCGTGAGAGCTTTCACTATAGTGCCAGTGAATTTCCTCCACTATCAACTAAGAGGATTCCCACCTATTAACTGAAACATTGTTTTGTTTTTGTACTGAGCACTGGGACCATCACTGAGAAAATGAATTTTTTTTTAAAATCAGGTATAAAAGACTTTAAATTATCTTTGAGTGAAAGCAAATGAGCAGTAACAGCTGATGCATCACGCCTATTACATGCACTGATTGTTCCATATGAAATAGGACTTTCTTTAATATCTTTATGACAATATACAACACAAGTATGTATAGTTACCTGTGGCTTTGAACCACCAAAGTGAGCTGATTGAATTTCTCTGTGAAACTTACATATGTATTTTCGGAAAAATCAATATGCATTAGGATTTCATTCCTTTTCAAAATTGGTTTATATCTGAAATCATTTGATATTGGTGTACAATGTTAGATGTATGATTAAAAAATTTGATGATATCAGAAAAAAATAATTTCACTATTTCTTTTTTTTACTCTCAATATCCACTTTCATGGTTCTATGGCAAATTTTTGTTTCACCTTTAATCTTCATAGTAACTTTTTTGTTAACCCATTTTGAAAGTAGCACAGGTTCATCTTGAAAGTCATTTATTTTAATTTCTTTTAATTTGCAGGCATCACATTTACGATTTAGGCAAAGTTCTCTCTGAGGATCACAACATGTTGCTTTAAGAACTTGAGATATATTTTTTTCATTTATAATAACAAGATTATGTAGTTTTATTATTAAAAGCTTTATGTTTTTGTGAACTTTGCATAAACATGTGTCCCAATCGGAAACTTTCGGAAATATGATCCAAAAAGGTCGGAGACGACAAAAAGTTTGATAACTAAGAGTTTCATGTTGTGGGCATTCCTTTATAAACATTTTATGCAAATTATACATAGTATCATTTAAATTACGCTTTTGTTTTTTTTTCTTTTCTTCTTGTAATTGTTTCTTTTTTCCTTGGACACAAGCGACTTGCTTTGTCAGATTCTAGAAATTTCAGAACATTTAGCTGTGTTTCTTCCGTGAAATCTCTTTTTGACACAGTTTTGTAAGTTTTATTACCATAATTGCTAAGCATTTTGATTGAGGTTATTTTTTTTACCTTATTGAGTAGTCGATACTTTTTCATAATTTTACCAGAGAAAACTTGTAGCATTGTCTTTTTCACTTTGTGAGATTTTTGGCTTTTAAAGTTAGTTTGTATTTGTCTGCCAATAGCTTCAGCAAACAATAATTTTCTAAACACATTGGATTTGCTTTTTCTATCTTTACTATTCAATTCTCTTCGAACTTTTTCTCGTGGTGATTCATTTTTCTTTTCTTCACTTTTCTGGGATCTGCTGGATCTTTTTTTATATTTTTCAAGCCTAGTATTTAATTTTTTTTTTCTCTTCTAATTCCTCTATCTTCTTCTTTAGTTTATAACGGTTTTTTCTTATTGTTTTTTTTTCCTCTCGAAATTCCAGAATTCCTGTTTTGTCTGTTACTATTATCCAATTGAGAAGAGGTGCTTGGAGGTGTATCTATAATTAATTCTTCAGTTCCTTCCAACTTTCTTTGTATACGATATTTCCTTGCTTTTTCTTTCCAAAGTTTTCTTATTTTTCTTTTTTCACGTTCATTCATTTCTTGAACACATTTAATTTTCCCACTAGCTTTTCTTTGGTAGTAACGTTCTCTCTCTTTTTTCTTACTTTCTTCAAACCTAAGAGGATTTTTTTTTAATTTCTGTCTAGCACGTCTCATGCTAAGTTTCTTTTGTTCCCTCCTCTTTTGGATTTGAACGTCTGACTTCTTTTTACTTTTTGGTTTTGCCATTTTTTTCTACTATTAAAAGAATATACATATAGTATATATAAAACATTACAGAAATCATTTAACAGAAAAACTGACAAAATGAACTTCTTTAAGAGTCGAATTTAATTTCTTATCTATAAACAATAGAAAACAAAGTTGCCCTATATTTTGTTTAGCAAACTGAAATTTATTATGATTTTTTCTAAGGCTTTATCTCTTCCGTGGACCACCTCATCTCCTCCGTGGACATGCCACGTCCACGGAGGGGAAGTCCACGGAGGAAACAAAAGTAAGCTTTAGAATTTTTCAGAGTTTTGATTTTAAAGTTAAAAAAATGGAATGCTTCTTTTTATCAAATATACTACTTTTGCTATCTAAAAATGATGTTTCAAATACAAAACAATTTTATTTTACCTTTTGTATGCTGACCACGGAGAATACACTAAGAACTTTGCCAAACCAGATTTAGACACAACAATCCAACACGTGTACAAGAGAACTAAAGTTGATCACTAGAAAACAAAATGGCTAAGTATCCTACCATTTACCTTATATGGACTTGACTTTTGCTGCCTTCTATTATGTATTTATTAAGTTATTTTAAGTGTCCACGGAGGGAGACTTCAATCTCAAGGACAAAGTTTATGAGTCATTTTCTTTATAAATACAATTTATTTATTTTTTTAAATTTTATTTTAAAAACATCTTAGAACTCTTAGCTAGTTAATACAATCAAAGATATTTAAAACTAATTTAAACAGTTTGAGACCAATTACAAATTGCTTTGTCTCACAGACTTAGGGACGTCCACGGAGGGGATTTTAAAGCACCATTTATTAAAAAATAAAACCGAAATAATAAATTTATTTAATTGTCATGCATAAAATTAATTAACTCAAAACTTAACTAAAACACATGAAAAAAATATTAAGGAATATACTGAAGTTTTTATTATTTATTACTAACCAGGAAACATCACGATCAAGGAAAGTCGAAAAAATTCCAAATTGGTGGCATTCGAAAGAGCATTGGAAAGCATGTTTATGGCACTGAAACTACGTGCCCTCGTGACCACGTTATCGAAATATGAGGTCTTAAAAATTGCCGAAATTTTTAGTAAAGTCGCCAAATTTAGCGAGTTTTGTTCAGAAATGGAAGGTACGGCGCGAATTCAACATCTGCCTCTGACAAGACATTTCACTTCCATATTTGGTCTGCTGCCATTACTGCTACCGATCTGTTATAGGGTTCGAGCACAAAATCTCGTTTAAAATTCCACAGATGTAATGATATTTTAGCTATCTAATAGAACGTATTAACTGAATACATTTGAATATACCGTTCAAAGTTTAAACTTTTTTGTTATTCTTAAGACTGTTAAAAAACTGATGTTTAAAACTTTTATGCTTCTGCGGGTGAAATATTTCCACTGAAAGAGTTTATTCGATGATGAAACTGTTTTGAAAAAAATATGATAACCGTAGAGAAACGGTAAACACACTTTAAAGTCTTTTTTTTTTTCTGAAAAGTCGTAAATCTGAAGTCTTCAACAGTATCTAAATACGAAGAAAACGACATTTTTAAAGATTTCAAACCATGTTCTCAAATTAAAAAAAAAAAAAACGATTTCTGTCAGTTATTTCCAGTGTGTTTTTCGTTATGTGTATCGTTTTCAAGTTATGTGTAAGCCCTCTAACAAGTCAAATAAAAAAAAAAAAAACTGTATTAATTTTTATTTTGCTCGTATTTGAATTCCCTTTTAACGTGAAACATAATTGGTAAAAGTGACTTTCAGTATTTTTAAAAATGACTAAATAACACGCAATATGATGTGCATTTACGTTATAGCAATTTTCAGTTGCAGTGAGACGTTTTCGAACTACAGGGGTTGTTGTAATGAACGTCGACTATAAAATTTTTGATAAGAATGTGTTATGAAGATCATCGTTAGTTTTGCTGTGCAAATTTTTTACATTTACTATCCGTTGTTTTCTTTTTTTTTAATTATTACTTTTTTTTCGATTTTAAATTAAAAATTAAACATTTTGGCTAGCAGTGGTCAGACAATAAAACTTCATGAATGGTAATAACTTTTGAAAAAATAAATAAGAGCTGGGATATTACAATCCATGATCATTTTCTTTCAACATCAAAAACCATCCATTTTATTTTCAATATATAAGCTTTAATAAGCATGTTTTCTTTACTTATTCATATTAATTCTCGTACATAATTATTAAGTACTTACAACACCTTTCATAACAAGAGTACAAACTTAAATTATTTAAGTAAAACATTCTTGAAATGCACTTAAATTCTAAAATGCATTATTATCACGATTACAAAGTTAAATCCTACGTTCAATTTCGTTATAAAGTTGTAGCTCCTCTGGATAAAGCTCTCTAGTTTCCATTTTACAGGCTTCATAGTTACTTTTTAATTTTACACACACAAGTAAAGGGTTAATTCGGAACATCGTTTACGCGCTTTGCAGATGACCAGAAATGGGAATGAGAGTCTTGCTAGACGCAGGCGATGAAATCACGTGGTATTTTACATTTCTTGCCAAGTCTTTAAATTTGGCGAATTTTCGTAAGATTTCGACAGACTTTGACCCCCCATATCTCAAAAACAAAAGGACGAGGGCACAAAATATTTGGGTCAAATTTTTTTCTAAAGATACTCTTTCGAATGCGACCATTTTTAACTTTTTTTATGATTACTGAACTCGTGATGTTTCCTGGTAAGGGACTGTAAAAGTCACCTTTTTGTGAGAATGACCCAGGGATGAAAAAACGAAAAAGTGGTCAACAATGAACGCTATCTGCTGGAGTTTAGGGTTAATCCACCGCAGTTAGGGTTAGAATTTCAACTATCAAAATATCACCAGACAGACCATTGCTTCGTTCAAATGTAGAAGCAATTTTCACCCGTCATATCTTGACGGACGATTTTCTAGTCCTAAAAATAACCGTTAATTGTCAAATAGACAACTTTTTCACTCTCACTCCTTTTTGCGCTTTTCCTAAACCTTTTCTTTTAGTTCGTTTTAAATACTGCTGTGAATTGATCAAGCGTTTACACTCAGGGATGTAAACATTAATTCTGTGCTTTTAATGTATTTTTTCGTATTTCATTCATTAAAATTTTCAGCAAAAACCTTGATTACTCGAGGAGGGATGGGGAAGAGACCAGATCTCTTGCAGTGAAGAAATTCCCTGTATAGAGGGGACATTAAAAAATGGTTCCCCGGCCTGGAAATCGCAAAGATTTTATTTTAAGCAGAAAACGTATTTGCTAAGTCAATGCTGAGTGAAAACTTTTGTTTTCTAAAACAACTCGAAGCAATATTTTTGTCCACTTCATACAAGCCGGATAATGCAATGTGAATTTCATAAAACGTAATATAGTGAACTTAAATCTTGATTTTACTATTATTAATGCAGTTATGTTCATGTCTTGTTTTGCTTTAAATTTTTTCTGTGTTAGTTTTTTGATTTTGGTTTTTTGTAAATATCAGTACACAAACAATTACTAAATCAAACTCTTTTACTGTCACATCTGATCGTTTTCAAATTAAGTAATATTTTCAAAAAATGTAATTATTAACACAGCTCAAAAAATGTTCTTCTGTGGTGAGTTAAAACAAGGAGAGTAAGAAGAAGAAGTGATATAAATGCATAAATAATTCTTCGGTGTGTGTAGTTGAAAGGCAGCTTCCATGCATTTGATGGTCTTTACTTGCCAAAAAGTTGGTAATTAATAACATTTAAGAGAGCCAAAGTCTTCTAAACAAGGTTTTGCTTAAAAGAGATTCGGAGGATTGAGTTGCTACTTTATTTCGCAATTCGTTCGATAAAAAGAATTTAACAGCTTTAATACTTTATTCGCTTGGTGTACAGGATGATTCAAAACGTAGGATGGTATTTCAAGATGTACATTTCCAAGAGTACAAAATTGATATTTTTTTGCTTTTGTTACATACTCAAATCATTCTAAATCTGTTCTATATCCCCTCCTTCTGACACACTGTTGCAACGATCCAATTTTTCAGTTCGCCACGAGTAGCAGGTGAGAGAGGTATAAACGGAGTACTCCTTTCATATCCTCTTGGGAAACAACCACTTGGTGCTAAGTCTGGTATTCTATGGAAATCAACCTCAAAGTACTAAATCACTTCTCTCTTGATCATCATTTCGAATACGAAAATAATAAATCACGAACGGGAAACTTGTGACAACGGGCAGATACATCTATCGGTAACCCATTCAAAACTTTTTAACTCGCTATTTCATTCTAGTTCCATAGAGAGAGAGTTGTAGGTTCAATGTTTCCAAATTAGTAGCCTTATGAAGCCCCACTATTATTTTTAAGTACCCTGTACCCCAATGCGATGTTCTTAATTTTAGGCAGTAAGTCTCCTTAAAATTTCAATGTTTCGGCATAATTTCATTAAAAACATTTTCTCTGTGCACAGACTCCATGTCACCATTGCACTGTACTTACTCCAAAGTCGCCATTCATCACATGCGATACGACTTTTAGTTTCTGGTTACACTTTTACGCTAAGGAACACTTCTAAAATTAATGATATAAGACATGCATTAATTACACAGGCGAAGCAACTTCTCCCCTTTCTAATACAGAATGAAACACGATCAGTTTCCTGTCTTCCATCGATTGAAAGTGTGTTCGTATTTCGCCATTTATGATCAGAAAATGGATAAGATAGTGTTATCGCAAGAGAGCGTGCAAGATTCCTAATTCAGAGTGGGCGGTTTAGAAGTTTCACGGAAGTGATTGTTTCGTTTTAACTCTTATGCACTTAAGAAAGATTTCAATTTCGTTTACTCGGTGATGTCAGCCAAATATATGAATTTGGATTAGTTACAGTTCGCCGGGTCACTTCCTGGGTCGAGGCCGTGGTCAGAAATTATTTTCGGGAAGTTTTTTCCTTTCGCAAATTTTCTGCAAAATGTTTTGTACCACCTTTTTTACAGCGTGACATGAAATAGTCCGAAGTTTTACATGGATCACAATGCGTCACGGTCATGGTGTCATTAAAATTTAAGAACTTAGTTTCATTAAAGTCCTCCTTGCTATTCGCTGCACCAAAACTGTATTGAAAAATATTTTTCAGGGAGAATTCATTAAATTTTTTATTTCCAAAAATGTACTGTAAATTTACCTAGTTAACTATACATCATGATGGTGTCAAACTTTAAGAATTTAAATCGATTAGAGTGTTATTTGTTATCACTACCACGTGACTATCAACACTGTCATGTGACACCCAACGGCCAATCAGAAGCAGCCTTTGGCCGGACATATATACATACGGTCCAATTTTAACAGTTCAAGACTAGCCACTAAAGGCGGCTAAACTGATCAAGATCCTTCCTTCCAAGCATTTCATCAATTAGGTTTTAGGTTAGCTTTATGACTTACAAAATTTTCTGAAGCCGGTGGCACAACTGATGGAAAAAGTTCTTTGACGAAACAGTTTCCCCCTTCATGATGCTAAAAATCAAATTATACCTGTCATACTTTCCTGCCATCTTCCATTTCATTTTTAGAAAGTTAGGTTTTGTGAAATGGATATTTATTACGGTATATGAGTTTCAATCCCCCCAATATGAATTTCACTCATCTAAGGAGTATTTTAGCACCTTCAAAGAAAACCCAAGTCACATGTCTACTTATAGTTGATTCAAATGACAGCTCAACTAAAAACATATAAAAAAGCGATTTTTGTTTAATTTTAAATTATGACTCATATCTTAATATAACCAGAGCGATCATAACGATGTATAACGAAATGTCACTGAAGAAACTAATTGATAAAGATCCTTCTTTCTATGAGTTTAAGTTAACTTCATTCCTTACTACTCTCCTAAAATTGACGGCAAAGAAATATATAAATTTCTTAAGAAAAGCAGGTTTTCTAACTTGTAATATTAAACATAAAAAGAGTACACGTCTGTTATTTCCCTTTCATCTTCCATTACTTCTCCAAAACGTTACTTTTTCTTTGGAATGGATTACTATTGTGATCATAAGTATTTCGTTTATTTCACGAATACAAAATTCACTTCACAGCTCTAAAAACTCTCAAAAAGTATTTCCACGCCTTAAAATAACCCTAGCTGCATCTCTATTTAA
Organism: Uloborus diversus; assembly: GCF_026930045.1. NCBI lineage: Eukaryota > Metazoa > Arthropoda > Arachnida > Araneae > Uloboridae > Uloborus > Uloborus diversus. Next base: position 83,044,761 of record NC_072737.1, on the reverse strand, counting down.
AATTGATTCAAATGACATATCATCTAAAAAATACACAAAACGAGCTGATGTGTGCTTCACATGACTTCCTTTTACGACAATTTAATGATAATAGTAGTGCCTTGAAGTAAGCAAAGAAACACTTTAAATATTTCTACCCCAAGTTTGTGCGAACTGAAGCAAAAAAAAAAAAGTTTTATACAGATTAATTTTCTCAATATTGGACAAATTAATGTCATTCAACGGTTAACTCTCTAAATATCGCCAATAGTGGTCAAAATAAAACCAAATTTCAAAAAAAAAAAAAAAAAAACGCCAAATTTGTCTTGGCGAAATATCTCCAAGTGTTTGCCAAATTATAACACCACTTGAGTTTGCATTGATATTAACAATGATTTACCCCCAAAAAGGGGCAAAAGAATCTTTTAGAAACATCCGAGTGCAACCAAAAACGAAGGTGCACAACCAGACTGAGTCAACGTATCAAATTTCAACTTTCTAGGATATACCGTTTTTGAGTTATGCGAGATACATACACACATACGCACATACATATGTACATACAGACGTCACGAGAAAATTCATTGTAATTGATTCGGGGATCGTCAAAATGGATATTTCGGATGTCTATATGCTCTTAGGCATATATCCACGTGTGGTCGGGTTGAAAAATAAACTCAACATTCATTCAGGGATGAGCAAAATGTAAATTAAGGCCTATTTTGGGGTGAAATTTTTTTTGCGAATACAATACCTTTACTTCGTAAAAGGAATTAAAAATAGAATTTTGCAATTTTAAAACACGATTCTAATATCAATATCATTAACGCAATCATGGCAATCCATAGGGAAATATTACTAATTAAGCTATAATTGATCAAGATCCTTCCCTCTAAGCATTTCCTCAATAAGGATTTAAGTTAACCCCATTCCTTACAAACTGTTCTAAAATTAATGGCGCAAGAAATGCATAAATTACTTAGGCGAAGCAGCTTTTCCTCTTCGTAATGTACAATGAAAGATGATCGAATTCCTATCTCCAATCCGAGTGCAGATGCCTCCGTATTTCTCTTCTCATGATCCATAAATAGATAAGCTATTATTAGAAGCAGAGGAACAACACTTTCCTTTTAGAGCGATGGTTTGTTTGATTAATATGGAACTTCAATTCCGCCTCAGGAAGGTGATAAATGAACTGTACACATATGCATATAAACAGATTTATTTTCAAGATGTTCCGCACTAACGGGCCAACTAAGAAGTGTCTGGTATAGTGACAAACTGATCGTTATGATCACGCAAAAGTACGCTGAGAATACTGCTCGGGTTGAGCGGTGAAAACGGTGCTCTTAGTTTGCTTCGTTTTCAAGTTAGGGTCATTGTCATGAAAATGGCGCATATCATATCCGAGTGTTTTCGAAATGAATTTTTATAATGGGGTGGTTTCCTTCAGTCAAAAGAACTACTTTTAGTCATTGAAATGGATAGAATGAGCAAAAAAAATTACATAGACGCAGAAAATACTTTCATTTTCCCAACAGTTTTTTTTTAAATTAATTTTTTAAAATGTCCGATTTTTCAAACAAGGCGTGGTCTTTATGACGTCACAAATGATGCAACTTGGCGCATCTTTCTACTACGTTTCCACGTTATTATAATCAAGCAGCGAATTAAAATTGCGCTTTACGCTTGCTATCAATCATATCGTTGCCAATACACGTGAATAAAGATGCGAATTAAATATTTTGTTCTGTGAATGGCAACATTGAATGGCATTTCATCATTTGTGATGTCACACGACAAAAGTGTAAACAATGAAAACGCACCGATTTAAGTATTTTTTTTAAATATGAAACTTAAAAATTTATTTAAAAAATGGTCAGATCCTATGTTTTTAAGCATGCTTTTTCAGAAAAAAAATACTTTTAAAATTTGGAAAGGACTCAATTGGTACCTATGAAACATATATTTTATCGATTTTCCATTTAATTGTGCGTAATCAAGTAGCAATTGGGTTGAATTCCATTTTAAAAAACCATATTTTTCTGAAAAAAAAAAACGCAGTGCGCTAACATTTTTTCTTAATATTGGCTTATTTTCTCTCTGTAAAAATATTTTTAAAAGACGTTCGGTCGCTGTTTTCAATTTCTCTGCTGACATCACAAGTGAAAAAGTCGCTGGGGTTGCCAGAAAAAAAATTCAGGTCCTAATAATTGATCGCAGTGAAAAATCACCAAAAGGCGATATCTTGCTAGAAAAAAGAAGCACGCACTCCAATTCAAGATAGCTGTCGTCACTTCTGACGTCAGACGATGAAATATTTTGTTTTAAAAATTGGACATTAAAAAATGTTAGAAAAATTAAATATTGGAAAAAAATTTTTGGCTCTATGTTTTTTTTTTTTTTTTTTTTTTGCTTTTTCTATCAATTTCAGTGACTAAAAGTAATAATTTTGCCTGAAAGAAACACCTTGTTTTTGTTTCCAAATAAACAATTTGTAAAGAATTCAAAAATATTTTGGTGGACGACGACGTCTATTTTACGGATGGTAATGTACCGTGTCACCTAGAGACATTATTTCCATTAATTATTTACGGGACATAATAGAGCTAGGTCAAATTGTGAATAAAATTCTGCACCAGGAACGCTTTCTAATTGCGGCAGGGAGAAGCAAAGGGATGTAAGTGGAAATTTTTTCCAAGTTTCGAGTAAAACGCATTTAAAGATAAGATCCTAGGTAGGCTTTCTTTGAATTTTTTCTAAATCATGCTGTTCAGTAGCACCTACCAGTGCTACTAGTACTATCTCTTGCCCCAAGATAGAGGAGAGGTTCCCCTACTATTTGTACTGGTTATCTCCAAATTTTGAATTTTGCCACTTACATCCCTTTGCTTCTCACTGCCTCAATTGACTCAGTATTTCTGCATTGGTCTTCCAATTACTTGTTGAGTCCATGCCACGTCGAGTCGTTGCACTTCATCGGGAAAAATGAGATCTGACACGACATTAAAGGGTATTCTATAGTTTTTTCCACATCAATGTATTTTTTTAGTAAATGCAATTTCATCAGCTCATCAGACTTGTTGAAATAAGGAAACAAGACCGTAAAATACGTAAAAAAGCTCAAGTTTTTCATCCAAATTTTTAGAAATAAATGATTAAACTAGTACAAAATGTAATAATTTTAACTGCAAGAAGCTAAATTGTTACTTAGTTGAATTACACTATATTTTTCAACTAGGGCTGCTAAGTTTTTTATGAACTGTCATTTCAAAAACCGTCTGTCAAAATCTTCATGTCAACCACGTTTAAAACTATAGAATTTTACAATATTTTTCTTATAATAATTTGGTATAGATATTCCATCTGGGGACTTTATTTTTTATTTTCATTGCTGACGAAAGATATTTATAAGATATTAAATGCAACTCTTTACTACATTTTATTCCACTTCCTTATTATATGCCTGGCATCAGTTTACTAAAAACACTTAACTTGCATATCAAAAACAGCAGAGAAAATGAAACATTTTTAGTAAATTTCTGCATGACAAATGAAATAGCTGGAAGTGTTTATTTCGCGTTTCTAGACTTACATTTTTCCATCCCGAAGGATATAAAAATGTTAGATTCCTCTCCAACGTATTGGAGAGGTAAAATTAAAATTCCCGTGTTATATATTGAAAGAGGGAAACGCAAGATCAACTAACTTTGAGGATGACAATGCAAAAAAAAAGTTGTTTGCTAAATAATATTAAAATAACTGCTTGCTTGGAAACACGTGGAACACTCTAAATGTACTTTTTTTGTTACCTAGTCATCTAAAGTTCCTTAGTTTTTTATAGTCACCAAAAGTAGAAAACTACAATTTGTCTAATTCACTAAATATTTCCATCTACCTCAACCGATCCTACTCGTTAGTAAGTTCTCCTGCTTTGACAGCAGTAGACTTGTTTTTCCTATTGAATTTTTTCTAGTAAATACATTATTTGCACCTTCCAAGAAATTCCTGGTAGAAAATAATGAAACGTTCAAGACAGCTAACGTTTTTCATTAATAAAAAAGTTTATAGTTAAACGCGAGTATTATTAAAAATATCCAACTATTTTTCTATAAACAAGTAAAAATTTTTTTAAAAAACCATGTGCATAAACACTTGTATTTTTACACTCGGTTTCGTTTAATTTACGTTCGATTCATCACTGAAAGAGCGTTTTGTGGAAAACTTTCCTTTCACGCATGCAATTACGTAGGAGAAAACTCAGAAAAGCTTTTATCTTAAAGATCTTAGAGAGGTTTTCCAGTTCCTTTTAGCCAGTTCCCTAATTTGCCTGGTCTTTTACTGCTTAACTGTCCCCACACACGCGATTTTTAGTAAATTAATGATGCCTAGTTTGCCTTCAGGTTTACGTTATGGTAAAACGATGCAATTTAGTACATCCTTCATTAACTGGAGCATTTTTCATTGGAACAATATCATCTGTATTTCAATCGGTGATGAAAATATTACTAATATTTAGGATTTGTATCTTGATAAAACTCATACATTACTAAACTTTAAGTTTTTGTCAAAAAACAAACTTGAAAACAGTCAGTATAACTGCAACCACGGTGTGGATAATGTATCATTACCAACCTTCATACGATAAAAATTTATATTTGATAATTTAGAAGCAAAGTTCATTTCTGTATACATTGCACTCATTCTAAATCAAACTTGAAACAAGGCAAAATGAATTCCATAAAAATGACAACTTTTGCAAATGAATTTTTTGAAGTAACACGTTACTAAAATAAAATATTGATGACATTTAAAATAAGGTCTTTTAATTACAGTAAATGGAAATTTCTTGACATTCTGTCACACCATATGAACTATATAATTATTTCGATTCGAAAGGCGTAAAAAGATCATTCAATTTAAAATTTGCTCATCAATTACTTTAGTATTTTAAAAGCATTCATCAGTTGAAAGATGAATTCATACATTATTTTTCTATTATTATTATTATTTGTACTAAGAAGCCCAAAAGCTTTGTGTACAAAAATGCCAGTCCGTCACAAAAAATGAAAAAAAAAATTGTTTTTTTAAAAACGAAAAAAAAACAATATTTTTCTTATTTTAATTGTTAATAATGAAATAAATAGAAAAATATCATTGGAGTGCAAATTGTTTCATTGTAATCACTTGGTTCATTTTTTTTTCTTCAAAACACATTCCGTCATGCATGAAATCATGGAATCACTTATCTTTCAAACGAATGCTCAGTATGCTGGACCTTTTCATCGCTCCCTATATTGAAATTATGGCTTCTATTCAGTTTTGACATTATTTTTTCTTAATTTGAAACTTTATTGGTGAAATGAAAAAAAGGGGGGGGGGGAGTAAGGAATAAAGACGATAATAGCTATTTCAAAAGAAATTGACTGGCTGAAAACAATGTAAATTAAAGATTTATGAATTGTATTGCCCTTCAAGCAGCTAAAATGAGTGACCTATATCATGGACGGGTGGAGTACAAACATTGTCCCTCGTAGTGCAATGTATTTGACATCATAATTTTCACCCACTTTTTTTTTTTTTTTTTTGAAAACTATTTGTAGCAGGTGTAGTCTTTTGAGAACTTTTATACTCTTGCAAATGAGGAATCTGGCGGTGCGGAACGATGGGACATTCCGCACTTTGTATTGTAATAATTTTTACCAACAAATATTCAAAAAAAAGAAAAAAAAAAGGTTATTAATATTTAAATCATAAAAAAATTGCGTTAACCATATCCCAAAAAATGTGCGTCTTCAGGTAGTGAGATGGAAGAGGTGTAAAGAAATGTACTATAAAACATTCTTGTTTGAGTTCTACTATGACTGTAGTAGATCCGTAACACAAAGTGAGCTAAAATGATGCGAGCTTAAAGATTATCACTGTAAACTCCCAAATATCCGCGGAATATGGTAACACGAAAACCGCAGATAAGGGAAAACCACGGATAATCCGAATAATAGGAAACAAGCTGATGTGTGTATCACATGACTTCCTTTTACTCCAATTTAATGTCATTTTCCCATTATTGGCAATTTTTATGCGGTTCAATAGTTTACTCTCTTAATATCACCAACAGTGGCTAAATCAAAACAAGATTTTTAAAAAAAAATCGCCAATTTTGTCACCAAGTTGGCGACAAAACTTGGCGACCAAAAGACTGGCGATATATCGCCAAGTGTCCGTCAAATTCTAACACCGCTTGAGTATCCATCGAAATTAACAATGATTTCCCCTCAAAAAGGGGAAAAAGACCCCTTTAGAAATATCAGAATGCAACCAAAAGGAGAGGTGCACAACTAGACCCCACTAGGAGTCTACGTACCAAACTTCAACTTTTCAGGACATACCGTTCTTGAGTTATGCGACATACATACGCACATCCGCACATACGCACACATATACATACGTACATACGGATGTCACGAGAAAAGTTGTAATTAACTCAGAGAATGTCAAAATGGATATTTCGGATGTCTATACGTTCTTCGGCACTTATCCGAGTGTGGTCGGTTTGAAAAAAAACTCAACATTAATTCGGGGGTGAGCAAAATGGAAATTAAGACCGTATTTTAGGTAAAAATGTTTTTTGCGAATACAATACTTCCTTTTTTGTAAAAGATAGTAAAAAACGATACTCAGTGTATACAATAGATGGAAAATATCAATAACACTCTCACATGCATTAAAACTATAACTAAAAACATTGCTACATTGCATTTACTAACATTGAATGTAAAAAAAATATGTAAAATCTAAAAGCGAATAATTACACTATAGGTCAACAAAAAAAAAAGTGAAAAAACCCATGCATAATCCCAACGCCGATTATCGGGGGTTAACTGTATACCAAATGTTTTTTTTTTTTTTTTCAAAGACTTTCAATTGTAAAAATGAGGCAGTGAGAAGCAAAGGGATGTAAGTGGCAAAATTAAAAATTTGGAGGTAACTAGTACACATAGTAGTATTAGTAGCCTTTGTAGTTGCTGCTGTACAGCATGATTTAGAAAAAAATTCAATGAAAGCCTACCTAGGATGTTATCTTTAAGCGCGTTTTACTCGAAACATGAAAATGTCCACTTACATCTCTTTGCTTCTCACTGCCTCAAATATGCAATACGTCAGCCCTTTGTGCAAAATGTTCAACTTCAGTTGCTCAACGTTGGAGCCCTTTGTTACACGACAACATCTAAACTACAATCCTTAGTAGCTGTATTAATAAATCAGTATTCGCAAGCCAAAACAAGTGTGCAGTGAAAACAGTTTTTAACAATACATAAAATATTTTTGCTGTAAAAAACAGCGACAAAAGTTATTAAAGCAGTGCAATCAAGTAAACTAAAAAAAATAAACAATAAGGGGAAGCGCATAGTCATTAAAATTCCTAGCACATACATTCATATTTTTATCAACAATGAAGAGGCAAGATTAATAAAAGTGTAATAATTACCCAGAATACTAATATAAATAATAACAGAAGCTCACCCCGGAAGAGTTACGAGGGCATAGAAATAAAGAAACGCAAATTACATACAAATTATTTTTTTCCTGATAATTTATTTAAATAAGCACTTTAACAACCGTTAACCAAAGCAATATATTTTGCTAAGTAGTTATTTATCTTTGCTCCAAAGAAGAAAATGAATTTTGCGTGAGCAATTATGCAAGACGAATATCCCCAAGCTCGCCGAGTATTGTTATTAGAGTGGATAATTTATCTTCAGAGAAGATAGCAGTGTTTAGAGCAGACTATAGTTATTTCCCCAAAAACTTAAACTTTTCCCCTTAATTTAACGAAAACCAGATCCGGCTAGCTTATAAATACCAATATGGAAAGGGAATAAACCAAGATTTATTCAAATGCGACTTTGGCAATTACGATTTTGAAAGTGAAGAGTTGAACGTTTATTTATGTGTTAACGATTATTTGATTGCCAAATTTCATATCCGAAAAAAAGGTGTGTCACGAATCTTTTTTTTTTTCTTTTTTTTTGATAATGCAGGTAGTAAGTTATATATTTTCTTTTGCCCAGTATACGGGACAAGGTAATAATTGGAATACGTTTCTACTTGATGATTAATTTTTTTTTTCAAAAAAAATTATGAAACAATTTCTCAGCTAATAAAAAAAAAACCTAAATAGACGAAATGGTGAATGAAATGGATGAATAAATACATGAATTAACGTTTGATTAAATAAATTCGCGAATGAATAAGAGAATAAAGCAATAAATGAATGTGTTAGAATAATTTAATGATTGAATTAGTAAATGAATCAATAATTGATTAAATAGATTCTGAAATAAATAATAGAGTGAATCAATAAATAATTGCGTAAGAATTGATGAATAATTGAATAAATCAATGAATTAATGATTGATTGAATGAATAAGGGAATTAATTAAAAAATGAGTGTGTAAGAATCAATTAATGAAGGAGCACATTAATGAATATGTAAATGAAATTGGGTTGTTCCTGAAGTTTCAAAAGTATTTTTTTCTGTTAGAGCATGCTTAAAAATATAGGAGTTAATCAATTTTTAAATAATTTGGTAAAGTTTAATGTAATTTTACAATTATTTGAAACAGTGATCAGATTCAATTTCGTTTTTAACACTTCTGCGCCTGACATCACAAGGAAGGAAATGCCATTCATTCACTGATGCCATTAGAGATGAGCGCAATATTTAATTCATTTCTTTATTCTCATGTACAGGCAAAACAATTGAGAGCAAGTGTACAGCTCAATATTAATTCGTTTCTTGATTATCATGTGCTGGCTACGTGGTTGACAGCAAAGCGTAAACATTCAGGACACCAATGGAGTAGCGCGCCAAACTATATCACTTTTTGCGTCATAAAGACTACGTCTTATTTCACAAAATCGGACATAAAAAACGTTTTTTCATGCTCCATGTTATTTTATTTTTATTTATTTATTTTTTTTTTTTTTGCTTATTCTATCAATTCCAGTGACTAAAAGTAGTACTTTTGACTGAAGGAAACAACCCCATTATAAAAAATGAGTAAAATAAATAAAACTATTTTACTTTGTTCCACATGCCCTTCACCAATAGTATAAAATTTAGAACCAAAGCATGTCTAATTTTGAATAAATAGTTGCTACATTGAACATCCGTAAGTCTCAATTAATATTCGAAATTTTTTTGACAACTTTTATTATAAGTGCTTCTTTCATATGATACAGGGTGGTCCAAATGATAGAAAGTTGACGGTCGTTGGAGAAAAAAGACAAACTGGAAGAACATAAAATCTATTTTATTGAATTAAAATACAAAAGGCATAGGGGAAGATCATGTACCTTGGGCACCCCGTGCTATCTCTGTCAAATTAGTGTAAACGTGGAAAATTGACGCGCATGTTGTGACACCAGTGTCCTGTGTTTTGGTCACTCCATCAGTCGCCATTTCAGTTTTGTGTAGTAATATAAGAAACAATGATAGAAAGTAAATTCATCTCGCCCAACTATCAGTGTTTTTTAGTGAGGGGTATTTCTTTTTAAAATTCAGTGATGGTTTATTTTGATACTTTGAAATGTGCGCTTCACGATGATTTATTGGATTTTCGGTTTTGCTTGCAATATTCTAGTGTTTTTTTTCAAAACTATTTTGAAAGTCATTTTCTTCTACCTTGGGCACCCAAAACAGGTGGATAAATAGTTGCCCTAGGTACAATCAAGGTATAAGTGGGAAAAGAGACGAGGAAGACTGAGGAAATCAAAAATCCTTATTGACGCACCTGAAAAAATGATTTGATAAAAGCTTCACAAGCAAGAAAATGAAGTTTTAAGAAGAAATAAAAAGACCAAGCAGCGAAGAAAAAGCTTAAATGTGATAAGAAGAGATCGAAGAAAAGGATTGAAGAGGAAAGTTTAAAGGAAGAAAATGATAAGTGGAGTTCGTCTAGTGAACAAGATGATGGGCGGATGGAAGACTATCGTGCGAAATTAGTGGCAGAAGATCTAGAAACACAGACTCAGGATCGAGGGGGAGTGGGATTTTACTATAATCCAGCAGAAAGTATTATCAAGTGGGTTCTACCGTTTGACCACGGAGAGTATGTAATTTGGCAATCTGCCAAGTAAAGACGATTCCATGTGAATGAATCTATCAGGGGAGAAGGGAAAATAACGATGGGATTAGGATGCTCGCGTTTTATAATGTCACCAGTGCGTTATTCATTTATTGCACTCTCAAAAATAAAATAAGGGGAAACTAAAATAGTTACCATGGAAACAACAAAAAAAAATAAAATGTTTTCATTTCGTTCAGGCACGTAAAAGCAAAATGGTAAGCTTAAAACTGTGTTGTGAATAAATAAATCAATAAATTTTTGCCGTGAGAATATAGATCGAATGTACTTTAGATTTAAAAAATGTTGCTGTAAGCAAATTTTCATTTTTACGAAACTAAGGGTAAATAATAGAGAGGCAAAAGTGCACATCTGAAAGAAAACGTCTAACATCCCTATAAACTAATACATACGTCTGTTTCCGCCTATAAACCGGATATTAACCTTTCCATGCAATCGATGGTCAGTCAGTAGTATCTTTCTCGATGGCAAACGTACCTAAATTTTTCGGGGACCAGAAGCTTGAAGTTAACCACTACGATCAAACGAATGTGAAATTTTTACGAAAGAAAAAAAAGTTCTTACATGATATTTGGTTAAATACGTTTGTAGTGTCAGAGTTGCATATGTTATAAAAGTATTATCCCAACCATTGGTCCAAAGGCGAGTTGAGACCCAATTCAACACTACTTTTGATGGGATCACTTTTTATTAGCTGCAATATGAGATAAAATCACAAAAAAACATTGATTGGTTTGTTGTCCAAGATACAATCTAGATTTCTCAAGATACAACCCTTGATTGTACCTTGGGCAGAAAATCACTTTTTTGAAACAAATTCACCAAACAGCACCAAACCAACATTTTTTCAACATTTCACGAATAAATGGAAAGCTAATAAGCGGGAGACCCGCAGAATCAAAAACCATTTCTTTTACAATGCGTTAACATGATAAAAATTGGCATTGAAAAAAAAAGTGATCAAGGTACACGGACGTTCCCCTATAATATGCAATGTGTTGAAATATCTCCGGACCCCGCCTAAATAGTGTTACAAAGTCACTTTGCAACTCTATAAATGGTTGGACTGTGTCGGGACCAACTAGTGCATCAATCTCACTTCTGATTGCCAATTTCAAGTCTATCAGTGAATCAGGGGGCTTCCGAAAGATTCTGGCGTTGACGTAATCCCATAAGAAGTCGCACGGATTGAGGTACATACTATAAGGGGGGAGGGACACAGTATCATGTTCCCCCATGAGTTGATCCGTATCTATCGTAATTAAAATCTCACCAAACGCCATTTCAAGCAACGTGAAAACGTCAACAATTATCAGGGGACAAGCCAAACCTTGCATGATCCAGTATTGGTTTAGCCATATCGAGAAGCCAAAGTAACGCTCTTGCAACTGTCTATATTTCAATCTTGTGACCATATCGTCAATGAAAATGGGACTAGTTATCTTTTTCGATGATATGGCGCAGCACATTGGGACTCTTTGAGGATAAAATGGCATGATGACACTGAGATGAGGATTTTCCGTACCCAATGGCAACAGTTTTGCTTATTCAAGCAGTTTCAGAACAGGCTATGTAACGCTAAAGGCGTGGGCAGTACTGCCGTGCTAAGCGCAAAAGTCGTATCTGCATCTGAGTTCAAAATGAGAAATTGCCGTTTAAAGTTGTGTGCCTCCATCATATAGATGCATCTTTTTCAGATTTTTTTTAAAAAAATATTTTCCTATTCACAAATGACCATAAAACATTGCATTTAGGTAGAATATGTGACAAAAAATCACTTACTAACCGTACTCAATTTTGACAAAAAGTGCAGATATGACTTTTTGTGCTTGACATAGCAGAACAGACATTTGGGCATCTTGTTCAATAAATATCATTCATGTTTTCATTTTGTAAAATACGTTTAATGTCCTTGAATGCTGTCTTTTTTCCACAGCAATCGCTTACTTTCAATCATGCTTTTGGATCACCCAGTATTTAGAACGAATGAAAACTTGAAAAGCTAAACTAAGATTTTTTTTTTTTTGAAAATCGTAACTTTTAAAAACACGGCGCAATCACCCAGCTTCACCCAGCTGCAATTCTTGATTGCGATAACTTAAATCAATCAGATATGAAATCAAGTTTTTAAATTTTAATTTTGTTTTTTTTTTTTTCAGGAATTATTAATTTTTCTTCAGTAAAATAGGTTTCGTGTACTTGTATACTGTCATTTTTCCGCAGCGATCACTCAACTTTCTGTCATGTTTTTGGACTATCAAGAAAAATCTAAAAAGGTGCACTGATTTTTTTTAAATAAAAATCATTACTTTTTAAAATACTGAGTAATCACCTGGTTGCAATTCCTGATTGCGATACCTTTAATCAGTCAAGTATGAAATCAGGTTTTTAATTTTAATATATTTATTATTTTCAGGAATTATTACTTTTATTCAGTAAAATAGGTAACATGTACTTGCATGCTGTCATATTTTTGCAGCAATCACTCACATTTTGCCATGTTTTTGTACCACCCTTGAACGAAGGAAAACCTAAAAAGGAACGCTACAATGTTTACAAAATCATAACTTTTTATGATATATGACGTAATCAGCCGTCTGCAATTCTTGACGGCGATGAATTAATCCGACAGAAGCGAATTTAAGTTGTTTACTTTAATTTTAATTCTTTTTTTTTTTCAGGAATTATAGTGAAAACATCGTTTGGTACGTTTTGAAGGAAGTGTATGAAGAAAGCGTTCATGAAAAAACGTGTAACAGGTATACGTTAATGTGAATTAGACTCTGAAGAGACACATTTACAAAACGTATAACTGATGAAAACGTATAAAAGAAAAACGTATAAATGGTGCTTCACTGTAGTTTATTTTTTAGAACTATTTTCATTTAACTAATACCATTCAACATCCCATAAACTTAAGCCCTTATGTAGTTCCAATTTTTTACTACTTTATTGTTACCTTCCTTGAAAATATCTTATTCTGAAAGCAAGGAGTAAGTGATACAAAAAAAAAAAAAAAAAAGAAAGAAATATCCTCTCTTTAAAAAAAAAAGCTTAATACAAACAAAAAATACTTAGTGAAACATTGCACAGACTGTTTTGGCATCAAATATTTCTTATAAAAAGTTATTTAAATACATTTTTAAAATTAAATTCGTACTTCCAAAATATTTCTCCGCTTTAAAAGTATAGAAATGCTAATCTAAACTAATAGAAAGTTTACTATTTCATGAAGGCAATATCTTTTAAATTATTGAGGCAGTAGCTAATTTTAGTGTTTAGCTTCTTAATTGCTTTTAGCCACGCGAATGTTAACCAAACTAATGGCGGCAGAATGGCCTCTTGGCTCGTTAAATGCGAAACAATGCGTTTCAGGTAATACAATTCCACATTTAAGGCCAAATGGCGTTTCACACGAAGGAAATATTGGCAGTTTTAATTAAGTGACTTTTTAAAAGCAAACTAATTTTAAAATTCCCTCTTATAAAAAAAGGTACTTTTTTCCTTCTTGCACAGTGCAGAATTATTGTATATTTGTAACATTCGAGCAAGGGAAGAATTAAAAAAAATGATGGTTGGAGGTTTTAAGCACCAACGAAATTGTGTTAAATTTTTCCTTAAGTATCATAAATAAAAATTTGAGCATACATTTTTAACTTTCATTTTGATTTGCAGCATATATGTTAATGACTTTAATATTAGTATGTATCAGAACAACAGATAAAAGTTTCCAAAGGGAGGATTGGAAATTTGAAAAATTTTATACTTTGAACTATTGTATATCCCCTTCATAACAATTCTTAGAGGAGCTATTGGTATTTAATGGGCCACTTTAAAGGTAACCGGTTTTCTAGAAAGAGAGATTTTGGTCTGCCCATTTATTCTCATATTTAATGTTTTGGTTCTAAAAATATTTTGATTAATTTCAAAATGAGAAAAGTAGAAAAGTTATAAACGTTAGGTTCGTCGAGAAAATTCGATTCTTATATCTTATTGCTCTATAAACTATTTTGGAAAGGCATTGGGTATTGTCCACAAATAATGTCACGATTCAACGGAGAGTAAGGCACGAGATATTATTTGTGACAATGGGGAGGGAGATGGTAACAATAAGTGTGACAGCACACATTTTAGTTGAAATAAAAAACATTTAAAAGTAGATGATCATTGTATTTTTGTTTTTCGTGATGCTCTTTGATCTATTTTTTAAAAGACGAATGAGACATTTGCTTTACACAAATTTGTTTTGCTCTCTCGTTGATTTTATTGTTTAACGCAAATCATATATACATATTAGGGCTCCAATGAGTTCTTCGTTACATATAAGTTTAAGGGAAGTCAGTACCCTAAATACTTTCAAAAATTGAATTTCTTGATTTTTATATATTTTGAAACTCCATTTCATTCCCTTTTTAATGATACAAATTTCTTGATCGTGCTCATATTAGAAGTAAATTAAAATAAGCTTTAAAAAAATGTAAACGTATGTTGATAAGGTATGATTTCACCCTTGAAATTGCAAGGTCTCGAAATGTTATTTTTGAAAATAAATGTTCCTTTTTCTCATAAACTAAATTGTGTTATGCTTTGAAATTTTTACCACATATCGCGTACATCTAATTGCATATACTGAAGTAAAATTTTTCTCATATTTCAAAAATGTTATTTTAGAGCTGATTTCGTTTTGCTAAATTGCATTTTTTGAAAAAAAAAATAGAGTGACTTACGCATTTGATTTAAAAAAAAAACTAAGCTTTCTTTCTGTAAAATTTTATTTCAGTATAGAGAACAGAGTCTACTTAAGGTACAGAAAAAAACTTCATAATTGTATCTTTAATGGACTTTCAGAAAAAGGTACATGAACGTGCGTAAATTAACATTGACGGTATAGGGGCGCTGAAATTTTTAAAAAGATTAAATTTAACTGCATTTGCTTTCTTTATGCTTATTAAATAACAATAAGATTTAGAACAAAATATTTCAATTTTTAAAAAAATGGAAATACCGGGTAAAGTTAATGCAATGAGGCGCACCATTTTGATTGTCTTTCTTTTGTCACAAATGTTGCATATCAAAGTAAAACTTCATGTAATGCTGTTACGATTCTCCTAGCTAATAATGCTTCCAAAACATTCGTTGGAATAATATTTTTTGTGCTACAAAAGAAACATTTAAAAAAAAAATATCTAGTTGGTTTTAGATTGATCGGTGTAAGTAAAGATGAAAAAACTGTTTGTCTATTCCATAATCGGAAGAAACTTTCTCTTCGAGGGACAGGAAGGTTTATAGGAGAATCTCAAGTTTTCACTATAGTTGATTCTTAAGTAAATTTGAAATGACCTTAAGGGGTAAAACCAGTTTAGGAGGCCGAAATTTAAGTGTTTTTCGTAATTTTTTTTTAAACAGGAAAGAAATAATCAGATTTTTTTTAAACTTAGAGTATATTTTTTTTTATGTTTTGAAGTACACCTTGTAATTTTTTAAATTTATTTCCACGAGAAATAGTGGAGTTAGAAACTGCTGTCCATGGGCGGGCGACATTGGAGCTTGTTACTGGTGGGTATTACCGAAGCCGCAATTTTTATCTGAAATCGCTACAGTTTTTGTTTTTCGTAACCGACATATTCCCTGAGAATAATTCTAATTGTGATTAAAAAAAAATTAAATGTCATGTTTTTGCGGTGTTTGATTACAATGTCATGTTTTTCTGCGTTGTTTCAAAAACATTTCTTGCATTAAAAATATTTTTTTAATTAATAATGTCATCCCAGAGTTAGGTTCATATATAATTGAATAAAGAATATTTACCCAAATTTTGAGACGGATTGGTCAATGACTCTTTGAGCTAGAATTCCCACCAGTTGAAAAAAAAAAGTTTTTCCAGTAGAATGTGCTTGAAAAAAAAATATTGTGAACGTTTTCATGTCTCACAGTCACTTATGTGCTCATAGCATCGGAATTATTCGTGATTTTTCACGGAAATATTGGCAACATACTCTTGAATAGTTTACTAACATTTTATGACATAAAATAGGGTATTTTTTTACTCGTCTAACTGGTTTCTCGTAGAAGCAAAGGAAAATTACCAAAGGTAAGTGTTTATGCTTTAAACTCGAAATTCGTCTGAAGATCAGTGTTAGACTTTCGAGATGGGCTATAATCGGCTCCTGTACCCCCAAGCCTTTTCCCCCTCCTGGGTGGTTACGTGTGTATAGTTGTGTGTGCAAAGGCATGTGTGTATGTGTGCGTAGGACATGGGCGCCACCGACCAGGAGAAGCGGGTTCTGGGGGACAGTGCTCAGGACCAGAGAGCCGCGTCTGAGAGGACGATGGGCGGTGGTGCTGAAGAGGCCCCTGGTCCAAGTTGAAAAAGGCACGGACATCAAAGACGGTCAGGTGAGAACAATATCGAACAAGCAATCGTGATTGCTCAAAAACATTTTTAGCTCCTTGCCATTTTGAAACAATAATTAATGTGGGAAATCAAAATAAATAGTCAATTAAAATTCGTTTATCTTTGTTTTCGTGCTGAATTCGAAAAATAAAGTAGAACCAGTCGAGTATACTGTACATGGCGTGTAAATGGCAGTATGTTTTTTATTATTGTTTATACTTTCGTTATTATTTTATGTTATTTTTATAACTTTTATTGTTAAAAATATTATTGTCATTATTTTTGGTGTTAATATTATTACAACTTTATTTTATATTTAATTATTTACTACATCTTTCCTCATCTATCTTACTTTAGTTTCACTGTACAAACATGCTTACGTGGTTTTCGCTGAAAATAAAGAATTATTGTACCACTGGCGTAATTTCAAGTTTCTACATTTTATCAATGCTTGTGGAAAATCAAAAACACGTTTCTTCAAATGTCTCTAAAACCGAATACTTCCATAACTTTTCTTCTACATGCCTACTGCAGTTTTTTTTATTACAATTTACACAGACAGTACATTTTATCACGCAGTTTCGCCAAATAGATGGATCCTAAAATAAGGAAAATTTCTCGACATTCTGGGAAATTTGTAACAATGATCTGCAATCATGCTGTTAGAAATTATGAAATAAAACACAATCTAAAACACAATGCATGATTTATGTTCATTTCGTTCAGTAACGAAAACTTGAAAAAAAAAGCTCAAACCACCATAAAAGAGTTACCTATTTTCCTATGAATCTTTTATAACATTTTTTTTCTCTTCGGAAATACTTAATCGAATTTATTTTCCCTTAAAAATGTTATATGTCATATTTCTTCTTTCCCATTATCAGTATAATGGAATATAATAAAAGACTACCTCTGAATAAAATTAAAATTAATGGAGCAGGATGAATTTTGAGTGAAAATATTTGCATAAGTATATCCACCCTTCCAGTTCCTGAGACCAAGCTTCCTTTATGCTTGTAAAACGCTGTTAACCCAGTGCCATAAATCTCAGTTAATTGCCTGCAGAAACATTTGCTTCCATGTAGAAATATGCAAAAATGGAGTAAGTGTGGAGAATTACTTTTTTTGCACGAATTAAATTTTCTTTGAAATTTAGTAGCCAGTAATATTTTGCAAAAGTGTTCTTCGAGAAAAATTGAGCATTAAATTATGACTAGCGTTTATGTGCATAAAACGAGTTAGTTTTTCAAAGACTTGGACAGATTCAAAAAATGAATTGCTTTATGCGTTTTAAAAGAGAAATGAACTTCGACAAAGAAACTTTAACATTGAGAGCAAACTTACTGTAAAGTTTAGGTTTCTTGTAATTTATTTCTTAGTATTAGGAATTATACTTATTTTTAAATACAATGAAAGTGTTTACCTTTATAAGTAAAAAGTAAAAATATTTAGATTCTTTAAAAATGGGAAAATAACAATGAGACTTGACGACATTACCATAGGAGCTACAAGGAACCCTTTAAATAGGAAAAGAGGATTAATCAAGCAGACAATGAGAAATTAATAATGGGATGATTTCCTTCAGTCAAAATTACTACTTTTAGTCTTTGAAATGGATAAAATGAGCAAAAAAAAAAAAAACATGGACTCAGAAAATACTTTCATTTTCCCAGCAGTTTTTTTTTATTCATTAATTTTTTAAAATGTCCGATTTTTCAAACAAGACGCGGTCTTGATGATGTCACAAATGATGCACTTTGCCGCATCTTTCTACCACATTTCCACTCTATGATAATCAAGAAGCGAATTAAATATTGTGCTCTACACTTGCACGCTAATCATATCGTTGCCAATACACGTGAGTAAAGATGCAATTTCAATATTTTGCACTGTGAATAGCAACACTGAATGGCATTTCATCATTTGTGATGTCATCGGAAGAAGCTGTAAACAATGAAAGCGCTCCGATTTAAGTATTTTTTTTAAATATTAAACTTAAACAAATTCTTTAAAAAATATTCAAATCCTATGTTTTTAAATATGCTCTTTCAGAAAAAATACTTTTAAAATTTTGGAAACGACCCCAATTCTAAAAGCTAGTAATGGCATCTAGAAACGGCAGTTTCACTTTTCTTAGAGATCATCAGTTGGAAGTAGTCATAACAGAACTGGTGGTAGAGAACCTCCCATTAAAACTGATATTACCTTCACACTGGTAGCTAAATTTAAATTTAATGAAGCACAGAGCGGTCTAAAAGTAAGGTGTGGAAGCGGTTATCTTTGACCAAGAAAAACATTGAGCGAAAGTAACCTCATTCTCCGTGAAATTTTTGTTGCCTCCAGCTCTATTTGGATATTCCAGGCTGATGAAGCTGCTATATCTAAGTGCTTAACGCTTTATTTCGTCATTGTTTCTAGTTTTGCTATAACTCTGAGTAGACTTTGAGTAGTTAAACTTCAAGCTTATCTCCAATCAGAAAACTAAATGCTAGAATTTAAGAATAAATAGAAACGCAAACCATATTCAATGCAGATTTTCTGCTCTTAAACAATATTCAACTTTGAGAAATGGTATGCTTTGTTTCAGTAGTCCGGAGTCGACATTCAATGGAACATTTTGCAAATGTTAGAAACTGAAAATCAGATTTTTAAGCTGTAAACATCTCGAAAAAGTAAGGTCATCGTGATGGGTCGTTAGTTCGCTGAGCGTTCACTTTTTGAAATGAATGATCCAAAACATATTTTTATTCATAAGAACATGCACATTTTAGACCTTAAAAACGCGTTGGTTCAAACAGAGATATCTATTCAAATGATTTTAGAGTTGTAATAAAGAACTGATTGGAGCTAACATGCAAAAAGAGCTATTTCAAACTTAAAAAACGCAATGTTGAATCTTTTGTGTGGTGGACCTTGATAGTTTTCTGGGCTGACCTGCAACTGGAGATTTAATGGCAAGCTAATGTCACTGCCACCATTTCCTCTTAAGGAGGAGGACGGTTACAGTCGCACTATGCCGCAAAATGTTTTAAACACAAATTAGGATTTTGTTCAAGCATAAGTAAAACTAGCCGTGTTAGAAAAACAACACCATTTCAGAAAATAATTTTAAAAATTTCAGTCTCTTGAAAATGATTTAAAAAAGGGCTCCCTCTAAAGTGTTGGATGAAAGTCCTCATATATATATAATAACAAATAATCGAGAAACGCTTCTGACGTGAAAAACAATAAAACTCGCTCCACGGCATGATAATTTGATACTGTGTTTTGGTAATGTTTAACATGAAGGGTAAAGGTTTTATTGTGACAAGGTGAACTGGATCCGGTAACTTAACTGTTGTACTGGTAAAACTGTAACTTCAGGAGAATAAAGAAGCGAAAAGGGGGGGGGGGGGTCAACTATGAACGCTATCTACTGGAGTTTAGGGTTAATCCGCTGAAGTTAGGGTTACCATTTCAACTATCAAAGTATCACCAAACAGGCAATGGCTTTGTTCAAATGTGGAAGCAATTTTCACCCGTCATATCTTGACGGGCGATTTTCGAGTAAATAAATAGGAGCAATCTATTGTTTGACCACTGATGGGAGAGAAAATCAAACATCCAGCTTACGAGAGGAAACAATGGAATCTATTTGTTTGTAGGGATCCTAATTATCCGTCACAGGTGTTTGTCAGCTTTAAAATTAACAAAGTCACATTGAAACGAAAAAAACACAAGCATCAGTTCATTTCCCCCTTCATAAAAATAGAGTCCTTGTATCGGTTCACTTGTTAAATTTATAGCAAGAGTGGCCAGACAGTATTTATACTGTTAAAATACGACCGTATCAATTATTGTATGTAAGCAACTTTTGTCGGTATAAAGGTCACTTCTAATTGGTTGTTGTGTGGATGACGTCATCACAGATGCCGAGTGATAATGGTCTCGTTACAGTTATGATCAGCTGCAAAATAAGTAACATTATGTATTTTTTCGGCAAATTTAGTGCCAAAGAAAATTCGCCAAAAATGATGCAATCTAGGCTATATCTCTCTCTAATTTCTCACTAATTATAGTCTTCAAGTAGATATGACATCATCATCATGTGAGACGCCACAAATGCCTAATCAATTAGATTTTTAAATAGTTTTAATACACTTACTATCTTTAAAATTTTAAAGATATATTTAAGCTCAAAATTAAGAAACTCATTGACTTTCGTTCTTTGCGCAACCATTTTATGTGGCTACTTTTATTCAAAATATTTAAGGTCTAGTACTTTTATAAAATTATAATTACAAAAGAACTGCGTTATCTATAATTAAATCAGTTAATCTTTTTTGTGCATCATATAAATAGTAGTTTCGATTAAATATTTAATTAATTGTAGACATTGCAACTTAGATATTTTTAAAAACAGATACTTGTAGTTATGAATATAAATAAAATTGACCTTATAGAACATAATCCATTATCTCGTTTTAGTAGGGATAATTTTTATCTCGTGCCAAGGCAGAGAGCCAAATGACTAGACTTTGAAGGTTTAAGTTATCCTAAATAGTTTAAAGCATATTTTTAAGCCTGTAATTATAAAAATCCATTTTAAGATTCCAAAACAAAAAAATTAATTACTACTTATTTAATGCACGTTGTTTCTCCTAATTTTTATCGTTGTTTATCTTCTGCAGGAACAAACGATTAAGGAAAGCAATTAGTGGAGATTTATGTCAAGACACATTAAGTTTATGTTAAAACAACAAACACATGACCTGGAGGATGACCAAAGAATAAGGGTCTGTTTGCATGTTCTGAAAACTTCTTCATGGGATATTTATGCAAATAAAACACATTTTTCCATGACACTAAAAACATTAAGGAGCATCTAGTACGAAACATTACAACATAAAATATTTTGAAGTTTTTAATAAATCTTTTCGATGGCATTATACGGGAAAATTTTCAGTTTAAACTTCCCCTTTACGAAAGCCTGCTGCTTGAATGAATTGAAGTATACTGACAAAATAATTTGAATTTTATTTCAAGTTTTAATGTTTTTACTTCCTTTTACAAAAAAGGAAGTATTGTTTTCGCGAAAAAATTTTCACTCTTAAATCGACCTTAATTTCCATTTTACTCACCCCCCGAATGGATATTGATTTTTTTTTTTCGACTCGACCACACGTGGATAAGTGCCCAAGAACGGATAGACAAGCGAAATATCCATAATGAAGATTCCCGAGTTAATTACAACGAATTTTCTAGTGACGTCTGTAAGTACGTATGTATGTGCGTAGTATGTATATCGCATAACTCAAGAACGGTAAGTCCTAGAGAGTTGAAATTTGGTACGTAGACTTCTAGTGGGGTCTAGTTGTGCACCTCCCCTTTTGGGTGCATTCGGGTGTTTCTAAAGGGTTTTTTTTCGGGGGGGGGGAATCATTGTTAATTTTGATGTAAACTCAAGTGGTGTTATAATTTGGCGGACACTTAGCGATATATCGCCAGTCTCTTGGTCGCCAAGTTTTGTCGCGACAAATTTGGCGATTTTTTTTTTTTTTTTGTAATCTGATTTCAATTTAGCCACTGTTAGTGATATTTAGAGGGTAAACTATTGAATCACATTAAAATTGCCAGTAATGGGGATGTGACATTAAGAAAGAGGAAAAGGAAGTCATGTGATGCACACATCAACGTGTATTTAGCAATGCTACAGGCTTACTTAATGAAAGGGTTTTGTCTAGCAACATAGCAACATTAAGTGCGACATTACTTCGTGGTTCTTTGGAAGTATGAGCATTTACTTGAATTTGTAGTTGTACTTTTGGTGTTTAATTGTGCACAGATTACTATACTTTCAAACACTGTAACACCAGTAAATATATTGGAACCTAAAATTTCAGTTAGCATAAAGGAATTTCAGAAAAGAAAATTCTACACAATCTAACGGAAAAAGAAATTACAAACATTTTGAAAATTTTAATAATAATCTTGTTGTGGTAATCCTCATATTGTCGTCTTAAAGCAAAAGTAGGATATCTTACTGTTATTCCATGTATTAGATGTCTTACTGTTGCTCTGAGCGACGATATTGTTTCTTATTTTTTTTCCGCACTAAGCCATAACAACGTAATTTTATTTATAAAAAAAAACTTTATATTTACTAACCAGTTTTATAAGAACGCGAGACCCAACCTTCGTATGCAATGAACAAACATTTTTACGCTCACCTGAAAAGTAGCGAAAATGTGTCTTGCGTTAGTTTGGGTTTGAGGTACAAATATTTATTGGAACACATGAAGTTCAACACTGACAAAAAGGCAGTTTTCCCCATCAAAAATTGATGGGTTATTTTCTAGTAAAAGAAGAATGTAAAATAGTACTGCTCACTTCATGTGACTTACACGAATGTTTTGTAACAAGCGGTTATCTAATGGAACTGAAACTGCGCATTTTAAATGGCTAAACCTCATAAGATTTTTATCTATTAGTATCACACTTCCCGGCTTAATGGTCAGTACCCTAAATACTTTCAAAAATACGATTTTTTTAAGTATATTTTGAAACTCCATTTCAATGTCTTTTTAATGACACAAACTTCTTGTTCGTGCTCATATTAGAAGTAGCTTAGCTTTAAAAAAAATGTGAACCTATTTTGATGAGGTATGATTTTTCCTTTTAAATTGCAATATCTCGAAATGACATTTTTGAAACTAAATGTTCCTTTTTTTTTCAGAAACTGAATTGTGTTAGGTTTTGAAATTTTTACCACCTATTCCATACATATACTTGCATATACTGAAGTAAAAGTTATCTCATATTCGAAAAATATTTTTTATAAAGCTGATTTCATGTTGAAAAAGGGCATTTTTTGAAAAAAATACAGTGACTTACACATTAGAATCTAAAAAAAAAAAACTAAGTTTTCTTTCTGTAGGATTTTACTTCAGTATAGAGAAAAGAGTATACTTAAGGTACAGAAAATATTTCATAATTGTATCTTTAATAGATTTTCAGAAAAAGGTACATGAACCTGTGCAAATTAACATTGACGGTATAGGGGGTACTGACTCCCACTAAAAGACGTACTGGCGCACAGAAGAAACTGTGCTTCACCACGGTTTAACTTATGACAATCTCATATAACATACAGAAAAAGGTTCAAAGGGGTTATTATTGAATTAGTATTTATATAATTATCGGAGGTTATACGTTAAAGAATTAGCGGGGATGTCACGGGTTGAATCAGGACATTATATGTTATCCTAACATAGTTTTGAGTAATTAAAGGATGTAGGAAAATATCTACTAAAAGAATCAAGACAGCTTAAATTTCCATTAAAAAAATGTGTTTTAACATGGGTAATTTTTTTTTACTCATCATGTTTTACCAACGTTTTTTTATAACTTGTTTGAAAGTAACCTTGAATGACGTACAATACTGTCATTCTACATTTACGATGGGAGAATTAGAAACTAAAAATAACGTTAACCAAAGTCATTCTGCATTTATGATGTTTACATTAGTAACTTTAATCAACGTGCACCACTGTCATTCTATATTTACGATGAGTACACTAAAAATACGTCAAATGCATGCCCCCAAATGAAAATCTGAAATTGCAATCTCTCAAATTTGCAATGGAACAATATTCCTAAGAGAAACGTTTTGATTTTTAAGCACTATGTTTTGTAAACAATTTTTCTTCAACAACAAGATTATAAATACAGCTACTGAAAATTGTAAAAGATTTCACAACGGAAGATATTTTTTGCATCCACAGTTTGTGATGCACACTATTAAAATCTGTTCGCGTCTGTCTGTCTGTAACTCTGAAGCTTGATTGTCTCAAGAAACGCTGAGAGTCGAACGAGGTACCAATCGATTCGAAATTTTCCAAAGAAAACAATAAGACCAATCTCGTAATTGAGCGAATTCAATTAACGGAGATATTAATTAAAACGTCAATTAACATTACGTTCGCGGGAATTTTTATTTCTTTCCTCTTGCCATTTAACATATGGGTTAGAAAATAGAATTCTAATAATTGTTTTAAGAACGCAATTTTTTGGCTGCTATCCAAATCTTAAAATAACCTGTTTTTAAAGAATTTTTTCGTTTAGAATTATATTTTAAAAACTGGATTGTTCTTTCATTTTTTAGGTAGCACGTGCAAAGCAGAGCTACGCAGCTAGTATTTTATAAAAATGTCCATTGCTGATACAGTTGTTACGGAAGCGTTTTGCGCAACGACTTGCTTGCAATTTTGTTTAAAAAAAACTTTCTTAGTTCGTACCCCTTGTTTATTTTTTTAACAGGAACGAAAAATAAAACAATAATAAGTCTTTATTCAAACATTTTTTTATAAGTGAGAAATATTTGCTTTATAAGTGGGAGATATTTGAATTTGTCTGTTTAACACACCTAGGTAATAGAAAACATGTTTACGGTGCAGAATAAACGCAGCCCTCCATATTTTATCGGCATCTTAAACATGGCATATAATTTTCAGCTACCAATCACATTTTTTTGGGGGGGATGTTCTGCAAAGAAGTTTCGTACATATCACTTAATAGGCGAACTACTTTAGTACAAAATAAAAAGAAATTGCACAAAAATTCATTACTGATAATATTTATGACGGCAACAATTTGTGCGTGTTTATGAAGTCATCGTACGTTATATAAATGGAAAGGAAGTACTTTGCTAAAGACACATTAATTAAAATTAAACGCCTTTGTTTCGCGTAGCGCCGTCTTAAGTAATCAAATTTATGGACGTTTTGTGATAACTCTGCTGAACTTCAAATTAATCTCTTTAAAGTTTGATGATGCTATTAATTATTTTTGAGAGGTCGTCATAACTCAGATCCGCCAAATTAATGATTCTGGGCTTTCCAATTTAAAACCAAAATAAAATGCAATTCCATTATGCTCCTTAGAATCTTTAGCGGAATAACCTAGCGTTTCATAATTTCTGAGCCGATGCTTAACTAATAAAATTAAATGGATCAAACCATGGCTTAAAAAGCCATGCTATAGGTGAGACTTTTTTTCCGGGTTTTTCGTTTACAAAATTTTATATCCACGCACTTATTCTTCTGAAAGTAAACATTTATTTATGAACACAGAAAATTACTAAGTGTGTTGGGCATTTAAAATATTAGTTGCAATTGTAGTGTCAACAACTGTGAATAATCAGAAATATAATTTTGTAAATGTTGCTATGTTGAGTTAAGCAGCTACAGTGTGAGTTATTTAAAAGCCAATGAAGTAGCATTTACATTTTAGAAACTTAAGTAGATTAAGTGAATAATTACAAAACACATAAATGCATTTTAAAAACTCAAATGCTGCATTTTACACGTTTAGGTATAAATTAGCACAAAAGAAAGTTCTCACAGTTCATTAAATGTAGTCAAAACTGCTCCCAAACTTCTTTCCTTCTCTTTTTTTTTTTTTGAAATTTTAGTGGTGTGATTCTAATCTCCATTTTAAAAGCCTAAAAGAACAATATACAGAAGAGTATTTATTTTTTCTATATTATTAGACAAACAAAAATTACACTAAACTGTTAAAACATCTAACTATATTTTTTTACAGATGTATAAAAAGTTTAACATAAGCGAAGCCGCAAGTATTAAAGGGAACTTAACCTAACCTACCCTACCCTACATTCAATCTGATTACAAGTAAAAATTTTGCCAAAAACAAGAAAAACGCGACAAAAGCTTCTTCCTCCTTTTTTTTTTTTTTTTTTTTTTTTTTTTTGAGAATAGGCAACATAACCTTGACGATTAAAAAAGAAAAAGTTATCAAATCTATAAACTAATACAGATCTAATATTTTCAAACTAAAATCTCATACTTGTTAACTAGACCACAACATGAACTCGAAATTACGAAATTTCATTAAGTAATGGTAGAACTTCCACCCGCATTCCACTATCCCTTTTCTTGAAAGAGTAGGGAGACTATATCTTTGTCAAGATGATTTAGGTGCTGCTAATTTTTAATTTAAAAATATATATTTCTCGTTTTATTTATGCATATTTAAATATTATTTTAGCAGCAACATACAGGGACCATTAAGCAAAAAACAGTGGAAAACACTTGCAATTTGTGAATGAAGTATAATATAGGGTTGTATTTTAACAACATATAGGTATTACCAAGGAACAAACAATTAAAAATCAGTATACAAAAAATAACATAAAGTAAATAAAGTAAACATAAAGTAAAAATAACAAAAAATAAAATTAAAAAATGTAGGGACCAACGTAGAGTATACTCAATTAAGAACGTTCCCCCTTTATCACCTTAAAGATTATTTAGTTATTTCTTTTTAACTTTTAACTATTTGCAGTTAAAATATCACGCGCCAAATAGCGACTACGTGTCTACTTAAGACTTCATTGAAAATACATTTAGTCGGATAGATTTAATCATTATATGTTTCATTTTTTCTTTGTCATTTATAAAGCTATTTTACTATGCCACTGACAGTTCTTAAGAATTGAAATTCTGAGCAAGTTTAAATATTTTCACATCATAATTCCACGTTATCCGAACTTAACTCAAGGCTCATTAAAAAATTGAACAAAGAAGAAAAGAAATACTTCAGGTCATAACGTACATCCATTTTGCGAATTTTAAAAATCATATAACCTAGAAAAATTTAGCATTCTAAACGATTTCTGCCAATAGCGCTAAATTGAATTAGGAATAGTAAGAGAACAACGACAAAGTACTGTCTAAATTTGATTAGATTCCCCCTCAAGAATAATCATTTGCGCAATGTTTTAACTATTTAACTGTCCAGAAACACGCAAACTTTAGTTAATTAATGATGCCGCAGTCTTTAGCGTTTCGCTAATGATGGTGGAAATGCATTTAGCGGAAACATTTATCAATTCACATCCGGATTTGCTCTATGTAAATAAAAATTTTGGATAAAAGCATCGCTTTTTGAGGAATTTATTTAATATGCATTGCCATCTGTATTTCTCTTTGTTTTTATTTTCGTTTCATGGAGCGAAAAAGGTCTGCGTTTTAGGGAATGAATTGTGTTTTGAAATTTTTTAACCTGATCTTAATTAGTCTGTCGTCTCACGGCATTCAGTGTAATTTTGTGAAAGTATATGCGTAGACCTTTCAGGAAAATAAATTAAGTATGAAACACGCTCCGGAGAGATATGATTTATGTAGCCTACTAGTCGACCCGTGCGGAACTCCGCACTGTACTTCGAATCGTTTCATAAAACATTTCGCTCTTTAAAAATTTCAAAGAAAGAATATTATGAAGAAAAACCGTAAAAAGTAAACGGAAAAAAGTAAGCGCACAAGAGAAAGCATGTAATTTGAAGACATCAGTAACAAAACCTCGTTAAATACAACGTTGTGATAATTTGATCATCGCTTACCTTTTGGTTGTACGTATTTTCAATGTAAATATAAATATCATTAAAAGTGTGTGGTTGAGTGACACGTGAAAAATCAGTAATTTTGCATGTAAAAAAACAGGTTGTGGCAAATACAGTACTACCCATGTGAGCATCTGACGGAACAAAAAGAAACATTAAAGAGATATTTAGTGGCACGGATTCGAACTGGCGCCATTCTGATTAACAGTACGACGCTCCAACAAACCTAGCAACTGTGCCTTCCTTTTCGAATGCGCAATAAAAAACAGTAAAAAAGTTTTTCGCCGAAAAAAATTTAATAAGATCATGAGTCTATGTTTTGTCATTAGCCAGCATGATACGGTTTAAAATTATTCGTAAAACATGGAATTTGATTAAAGAATGAGGAAGATCTCACGTAGCGATTGAAACAAACATTCTAGAGAAGTAATAAATTCGGTTGAAAAAATAAGTGTTTTTATTTTTGAATATTCAACAATTTCCCATAGCAGGCTTCTTTAACCTGTGCCTTAAAAGCCCGCACTTGTTTTTCTTTTAATCGAACACTTAAAATTCAAAGCCAAAACCAGTTGAACTGAGTCTGTTTTTTAAGTGTAATTATTTCGAACGTAGACAAAATGTTTTTTCTTTTTTTCAGCCGAAAACAGAGGAGTAGAAAATGATTTCTTACTAATGAAGTTGATAATAATTTTAATGTTTTATATCGTATTCGAATAAATAATTAATTTACTGGTTGAAACTCGTAGTTTTAATTTGGCGTAGTATTTTTTCATTTGTACAAAAGTTCGAACACTGCTATTAGAAAAATCTACATTTCAGCATACAATGAAAATGTTTTTCTGCACAAAAAGTATTCCCTTGAGGTATATCTAATACTTTTTTTTATGCTTACATTATGCTCAGTGGTCTGGACGGAGTCAAAGCTTAAAAGAAAAGGGAAGAACACCCTTCGATAAGCAGTCAACTTATCTGAATGATAACTGTACCCTGCATAAAGGAGTCGAAACACCAAATAGCATTCCCACTGCATTTATTTTATTACGTGTGTTATCTGTTGTATGTTATGAGTACATGTAATGCGTAATATTACTGTAAATTTTATGTCGGACAGAACGAACTGGCCCAAAGTTCAGACAGTTTATAGCTGAAAGCGCTCTACCGAAAAAAAAAAACCACAGGTAATTTTAAATTTTTTTTCTTGCCAAGAAGTGTTTTTATTTTTGAAAATTTTTACAATTTGTTATCGCAGGCTGTTTGAACCGTTATAACTTAGATGGCAGCACGTGTTCATCATTTAACAGCACGGTTAAAATACAAAATAATTTGAACTAAGTTCTTTTTAAAATATAGTAAAAATTGTGATACGCTATTTGGTTTATTTTGCAAAAAGAAGAAAAATATATATATTACCCTTTAAATTGAGGTAGTATTTTTGTATTTTGTACAAAGAGTCAAAAACTCATTAGAAGAATCTATATTTCAACATACGATTTATTATATTTTACTGAACAAAAAACAATTCCAATGTAGTCTGAAATCTTAAACCTGATACTTTTATTTTCGCTTACATTATGCTTTAATTTTCTTCCCGGAGCCAAAGTTTTATATATATATATATATATATATATATATATATATATATATATATATATATATATATATATATATATATATATACCTTACAATTGAGTATCAATTTAGCTCCGTGTTGCATCAAGTTTTCATAACCACTAGCAGCGTTTCTACCTCATGTAATCCCTCCTATTTGTTATTCATTGTTCATGTAATGCGCGATATTTTTCTAATTTTTTGATGCAGATTGTCCGGACGTGGGCCCGAACACGCATTCTCCGGGTTACCAGTCGAACGCTCTGCCGATCAAGCTATTCAGCTCTGTCGGTAACAGTGCAAGTTAAAGTCATAAATTTAACCGAAAACCTCATTCTAGTTCTTTAAAACAGGTTTTTTTGCCCGAAAAAAAACAATTTTTATACCGTGGGTCTATTTTTCTTCAGTAGCTTGTATGATGAGCTTTAAAATAAGGTGTAAATCAAAGAAATCGATCAAGAATTGAGGAAAATCTCGCGTAGAAACCAAAAACAGGCTACAAAAATAATATATAAGGATTAAGTTCTTTATCTAAAAGTTGTTATATTTTTTGCTATGATTGCATTTCAAGGTGAAAAATCGCATCACGCTTCTGTTATTTTATTTATTACTAGAGGTACCCGCACGGCTCGCCAACGTTACGGTTCCACGTTATAATACTTTCATAATTTGCTCTTCCACGTTGTGATAATTTGCTCGGTAAAGTGTTCTTAAAATTAGAATAGAAAAAGAACAAAATCGAATTTTCGAAAAATTGCTTCGAGCTGCACACCCCCATGCTACAAACTAACTTTGTGCTGAATTTCATGAAAATCGGCTGAATAGTCTAGGCGCTGTGCACGTCGCAGAGATCTAGAAATTCAGACAGAGAGACTTTCAGCTTTATTATTAGTAACGATTTCATTTAGCATAACTTTTGAGGATTAAAAGAAATGTAAAGTTAAAAGAAATAATATTTTACTAAGTGATATGATAAGGCGATAGTAAAAACCGATAGTTGGCGAATTTGACCATAAAGTGTTTCGACAGACTTTACGAATATATTTTAAGCGACGAAATTTATTGCTGTGAATAGGTATACAAGATTTTATAATTTAATTTGAAAATTATATGAAGAGTGTAATTGATATTCGCCATTTCTTTGTCCTTGGCTAAGAGCATGTGCATTCATTTCCTAAAAAGATTTACATTCATCTGCATCCATTTTGCAACCTTAAAAAATGTAGTGTTTAGTCTGTAAATGTGACTATCTTGGGATGGTGACATCGTTGCAATAAAAACAAGTAGTTTGTAACTTTTGTAGAGGTACCTGACCACATGCGTACTAAATAAAAATACATTTATGAGCAGATCATCTATTTACTTATCTTTTACTTGGGATTTTACATTGACTTTCTACAAAGTTTTACACTCATCTGCACTCATTTTTCAACCTTAAAAAATCTAGTATGTATTCTGTAAATGTGAGTATATTACAATGGTTATTCCGTTGCTGTAAAAACAAGTCATTATGCGTATCCATGACTTTTGGCAAGAAGCTGATAACATGTGTATAAAATGCAAACAAAATTATGAGCACATTCTTCATTGCGTTGTCCTTGATTAAGAGTATTCCTTTCTTATAATATTTTAGACTCATCAGCACACAACTTGTTATCTTAACCCATAACAGGAGAGGTGCGGTCTCACAGACCGCTCAAAAGTTCATCCGATCACTCCTATTTAATTTTCACACCGATTGAATGGCTTTTCCCCAATAGCTTTTTGTTTTATGACCTTGAACACCTCCCTTGCTTATCAGTATCTTTAGGCAAGTGCATCTGGTTTAAATTTCATTGCATTCTTAGAAGCGATCTGTGAGACCGCACCTGCTCTTCAGTGTTAGTTTTTGATAGTAGTAGACATTTAGAAACCGCGGATATAGGTTCATTTAATCTTATCCGCGTTATGTGGAAGAGATGCAAAATATTCTAGATGAGGTTGAGAATTGTTTGAACGTTCACAAACGTTACGCAATGATGTTCTATGGACAATGAAGGCTAATTTATTCCTCGAAATATGACGCAAAATACTAATAGTTAAAGGGCTGTCAAAAATTTCCCGTAACGTGATGTAACAAATTTTCTGATACTAAAATGTTCTGTATATATTACAAAACTAAAATGAAATCATTAATAAATAATAGATTCATTTTTATTACGAGTAGATACTTATTTACTACAGCATATGACTTTCTCGAAAAATCTTAAAAGACTCTAGCAAAATTTCTTCGGAAAAGGTATATTTCGATTAAAAATTCAAAAATATTTTTTCCCCTTGCTAAAAAAAGTTCAAAGAACCTCTGTGGGAAATTAGAGGAATATATCTTCATTACAAGTTTTTTACAAAAATTGCAAATAGAGCGGTCTCTGAGAGCTCACGTCCCCTGTTACGTCCTACTTTTTCACCTCCCATGTTACGGCTTAAAACATCAACCGTACTTCTTCTTCTGTAAATTGGATTACCTTGCGATGGTTAGATCGTTGCTGTAAAAACAAGGTACAATTCTCATCGCGAAACTTTCTGCTGGTATCTGAATAGATAAGTCATGCGACGCCTAACCACATGTGTGTACAGGCATTTATACACACACACAAGCCATAATTTAACAGATACTTAAACTTACCTCAGCCTTCTGTATTTCAGACATAATTAAGGTGCTATTTCTTTCTTTTTTAAGTTTTATGCTTAAAAGAAAACAAAATGAAATATCCCGGTTTTTGCAGTTTTCTCTGAGCAAGGCCAAAAATTTCCTTTTCTGAACAAAAAAAATACATAATATTATTAAAAAAATAAACTGCCTCACTTAACAAAATTATCTTCGCAAAACATTTTTAAATCATACAATTTATGAATAAAAATCATCTTTTAAATTAAAAAAGTACACGTGGCTCAAATATAAAAATGTGTTTTTTAATGACTTAAATATGACGCTAAAAAACAAACTGCCGCCATTAAAAACTTGATCAGGAGATTCTCAGTTATGCTCATATAAATAACTTGGTTAAGAGAGGCAAACAGAGAGAGATTTAAAATTTTAAAATACATCTCTGGTAAAACCTGGGGAGCAGATGATCAGACACTTCGAAATACTTATATTGCGACCCCGTCCTAGAATATGGATTTCAAGTATATCGGGCTGCCTCAGTCAGTAACCTTGATAGACTGAAAAGAGATCAACTCTCGGCTGCAAGAATTCTCACTGGTTTTTATGGTCACCAAAACAGAACTTCCAGTTATGTGCAAAACTGGAACAATAATCGGCGTCTTTAAGAGGCAGATTCCACCTAGATATGCTGAAGACGAGGGTTTCTTGCATAATGATGTTGAATATGTTTCACAGAATTGTAATCTAGATGCAGCCCCATCACTTTATGAACGAATTTTCTTTAAACCTAATTTGTGCTCGTACACCAACAAGAGACACCCGAAATATCTTAGACAGCTTGCTTTGGAGGTTATTCATCAAATCCCATATGATGCATCGTAGATATACACTGACGGTAGCAGAGGAGATGGCGCTATCTCGGGGAGCGGTGTTTTTATCAGGGAAGGAAATGGCATTAAGATCTCTATATGAAAAACCCTGATCATTGCTCTGTCTTCAGTTCCGAGTTCTTAGCTATTGAGGAAGCTTGAACTATTGCATCACAGAGAATGTAAGTAGAGATGTTTGGATTTTGAGCGATAGCAGAAGCTCTATCTATCATCTGTCTGAATGGCGGAGACATGGTGACAAAACGACTCTGAATATAATCCAACACCTTAAATACTTGAGTAAACGTCTTAAAATTACTTTTCAGTGGATATTGTTACCTGTGGAGGCATGTGAAAATGAAGTTGCTGACGGACTGGCACGTGAGGAAAGCCGAGGGGCTTCTCCTCATAAAGGGTGCATTTCTTCTTCAGAAATTGCAACCCGAATCAAGCAAAGCATTTGCTCCGCTTGGAGACAGCCCCCTACACATGAGGGGCACAAAGCAACTCGCTGCGGTGCTGCTTTAGATCAAACGGTACTGGCCCAGGTACAAAGCGGTCACACTCGATTACAAAGACATGTGGCTGGTTTCAAAGTTTTCCCTCAGTGTCCCAAATGCAATATGGGTCAAGCCGCTCCTGGCCATATCTTTCCCTGTATCGGTTGTGAAGAGGTTCTGCTCTACTCCAACTCTATGCCTGTTTTGGAGGGCTTGAAGCGCACGGGTTCATGAACTTGGTCTGATGTTTCTGTCTACCAAGTGGGATAAGCAACAACAACAAAAACAGCTTTTGACTATTATTATTATTACTATTATTGTTATTATTTTTTTTATTGTTTTTTATTATTATTTTCATTATATTAATTATTGGAATTTATTGTGTTGTTATTTATAGGAATTATTAGTGTTATTATTTTTAGTATTATCATTATTATTGTTTAGTGTTATTGTTATTATAATTATTATTAGTACTATTACTACTTATTATTAGTATAATTATTTTTATTATCATTATTATTGTTTGGTTTTATTGTTATTATCATTATTATTGTTTAGTGTTATTTTTATTATAATTATTATTATTACTTCTACTGCTATTATTTATTATTATTATTATTACAAGGGTTATTATTTATTATTATTATTGTTTTTGTTACTAATAGCATTGTTAGTGTAATTATTATTACTATTATTATTTTTAAAGCAAACAAGGAAAGAATTAATACAAGAAAGCAATGAAAACGAAAAAAAACTAGAACAAAGTTATTTAAATCTCCCATTGAGCATAGTTATTTTCTACTTGCAAAAAATCTCCTAAACTACAACAACAAATTTGCAACTATAGTTGAAGCATCCATTATGTTTTGTGTAGCAATCTTTTTAATTTATTTTTTTTTATTTATTTATTTTTTATTTATGTATACTTTTTTTTGCTTGCATCAATTGGTGTGATAGTTTACATATACATTGATGTTTATTGTACAGACGCAATAAATTTTCACACTGAACGATTTTTTTTCAGTAACACTAAAGAAAGAGAAGAGAAATTATACTTGCTTTAATCACGTAGTGAGAAATTCAAAATTCAATCCTCAGTTACGAAGTTCAGATCTTTAAAATAAAATAATTAACTGAGACGCAATTTTAATAATATTTCAGTTCGCCATCGATTTTATTGATTTATTTCAACATCTGGTCTCCATTCCGAAAGAGTGGTGGAGCTGCTCAAGTAATGTGGTTGCTTTCTCCCTTTATCGTATTTGCCTCTAAATTTGTCGGAAACATATTACTTCCTTTGTAATTACAACACAGTTTGCTAATGAACTGAGTTGCAATTAAATAAGTTTCCCTTCGCGGATAAAAGACAAGAGTTTAGTAAATATTTCCTTCGAGTTATTTCTTTAACGCTTTGTACAAGCATCAGGGATCCCTTATTTCAGTCAGGAAAGTTTTCGTTCAGGTTTCCATTGAATTTCTTCATCATTTTAACTATTTGCTGTTTGTGTTTGAGAAAATCTCAAGATATTTAAGCATGGAAAATAAGAAGGAAAGAAATTATATTCTTGAATCGATACTTTCTTTGTTGTTAAAAATAGGTTTCATTTTGAAAAATATTCGAATTGCTCTGATGGATAGGACATTTTTGAGGAGAAAAACGTGCGAGTATTTTTTGATAGAAATTTTATAACTTCAGATATCCTCTTTAAAAACTTTACTACATATAACATGTGAATGAAAGAAATGAACGATTTCTCTATTTCTTCATTAATTTTATTTATTTATTCATTACATATTTTTTAGATGATTCATCTTAACTGTTTATCTTTTGTTTTACGTATCCATACGTCAATAAAATTAATCTAGGTGTCTGCATTCAACAGCCCATAAATAGTTATTATTGTGCTGAATTAAGAAAATTTGAATGAGCAATTTTTTAGGTTTCAATAGTACAATTATTATGTATAAGAAACAAGATAGAAAAATGCAGGACGTTTGCAGACCTCGGTATTAAAATGTATAAAAAAATTTATTTCAGGCATTTCTGCCTGTGATCCATATTTGTTCAACTAACTTACATAAAGTGTTTTAATGAAATGCAAAACAAATCCGTAAATTATATTAGTTTTTATTAAAATTTGCATATACGTTTCATTTAAGAAAAAAGTACTTAAAATATATCTTTTACTTATACAAACAATGAAAAATTTCACGATGCAAAAGTATAAAATTCTTAATATATCTTGCAAGTCTGATTACCATTGTTATTTGCGTTTACCATTTTTAATTTTAAATAAATGCCACTTAATTAGCTGGATTTAGTGTATTTAATATTTTAATAAAGCCTAAATTAGATTTGCGAAATACGTTTCATAAAAAGGCAGGTAAAATAAAATTTGATAATAAGATTTACGTATCGTAACCATTATTTGCCTTTGCTTATTCTACAATATAATCTTCCTCATGTTGAGTTAAAGTAGAGACAATAATTAATTTTCCAGAAATTAATCACTAAACATGACTCGACTGTAATTTTCATTAATGAAACATGAAATACTGGTGCTTTTTATCTTTAATTCTAATTAGTGAGTTTGAATGAAATAACGCATTGCTGTCATTTCAATCTTGCATTTAAAGATTGAGATTAAATTAAGATATTTCTATTCTTCTAGCATTGTCAAATCCATTTCTCTATTGGGTTTTTTTTATTTTTATTTTTAAAGAGGCATTTAATCTTATAAAATTCCAAAAATAATGATTTCGAAAGTTTGGAGAGTAGAGGTGGGCATTGTCCTTCTTTTTAATGATCCGTTCATCAGAGTGTTGTTCATTCTCTTGATCTGTTTATTTAATTTGTTCATTTGAACGACTTCTTTCACTCAAAACTGTTTCAGGCTGTCGGGCTCTCTGCACGAAATACTCACGTACATTCGATATGTTTCATTACAGGGTGGTTAATAAATACTGTAACACTCCAAAAAATAAGTATTGATTTTAATCGTTTGTGAAAACAATTTCTCTATTTATTTCTGTGATTGGCAACTTTTTGTAAAAGCAAACGATTTTTGTTCATGCAAAAAAATAAGAATGTATTTAAAGATAGAAGCTTACAGGTTAATGGTTAAACAGCCTTTTGATCGCAGATTTTCTGCGGGTAAAATATTTAAGCAATTAAAATGCTTCAGCTTTAATAGGACTTTTATATATATAGAAATATAAATCGAGGACTATTATTATATATAGTACTATAAATATAGAACTAAATGGTACTATAAATATAGGACTATATAGACCATAAATTGGAGACCAATAGCTGTAAATATTGACCAAGGTCCGGTCATCCACTTAATGTTCGTACAAACGAACGTTTCAAAAGATTCATGAAAAGATACACGGAAATCCACAACATTCTGAAAAAAAAAAATGGCTGCAGAAGAAAACGTGTGTCGCAAAACTATAAAACTGATCATAGATGAAGACCTGGGTTTTCGCCCTTATCGAAAAGAAAAGTTCAAGGTTTGACTTATAAGATGCAAATAGTAAAAGGATTACAAAGATGTACGAAATCGCTGAACCAGCACGGTAGCAAAAGTGTTGATATAATAATTTTCTCTGAGGAGAAGCTACAGTGGCTCTCAAAAGTGTTCGTACACTTTGAAATTTTTTAGTAAAACCAAAATAACGCGTAACTGAATTCGAATATGAAGTCAATTATTATATAATATATTTTTTCACATCATTCCTATGTCATTCTAAATAAATCCCTGTAGTTTTGTCAAAATATTGATGGATTTTTCTTTTTGAAATGAGTCAAAAAACGAAGACAGAAAAATAATACACCACAAAAGTCATCGTACACTCAAAAGATTTCGAATAAATTCATGATTAAAATTATCATATGCCGTTTTTTTATTTTTTTGCATTGTGTTGACCCTTAAAAGTCATTTGGCTTTATTTTTTGTTTATTTATTCCTTAATATTGTACTTATTACTTTAAAATGACTGGTATTCGTAAAAAACTACAAACACCATTCGAAAATGGAATTTTTTTCCTTACAGTAGCGGTAAATTGGTTTGAAATGTCTCTAAATTAGTTATTTTATTTCTTTTAATAGTAAAATGCTTGATAAAATGCTTTAAAGAAAAGAATCGGACCGAAAACAAGGTAAGAAAAGGTCAACCGGCAAAGTTGACAAAGCGTCATCGGAGATTTATAGTTAAAAAATTTATGAAAAATACAAATTTGAGTGCTGTAAAAGCTTCTGCAGAGTTAAATGAAACTTTTTGCATTTAATTTTCACCTAAAATTGTTCGCCAAGTTCTCTGATTAGCTGGATTAAATGGGACCTCTTCTCGCAGAAATTTTCTTGACCGTGAAAAAACAGAAAGCTTACACTTTTCGTCACAAAATCAAGGATAAATATGCTCAAAACGTTTTGGAATTACGTCTTACTTACAGATAAAAATGAATTCAACATTTTGGGTTAAATTGTTGTATAATTGTGACTAGAAGAAAAAATTAGGAATTTAATCTTAAGAACTTAGTTGGATCAAATAATCAGGAACGTGAAGGTGTTCTTGTGTGAGGGTGCATGTCAGCATCAGGATTTGGTAGTTTGGAATTTTTTGATGAAATAATGAATCATACTGCTCGTTTAAATATTTTAAAAACCAATTTTAAACTCTTAGCGAAAAATTTGGTTATCGGAAACAACTTCGTTTTTTTTAACAAGATAGCGATAAGAAGCACACGGGTTTCAACGTTTGCGTCTAGTGCCTCAAAAATTGTCTTTAAGTTTGGAAAATACCCCTTCAATCTCCAGATTTGAACTTAATGTAACATATTTAGAGGTATCTGGAGGCTAGATTACGAAAATACGGCTTTGAAACGAAAATAGAGCTAGAAACAGTAAGACTCGAAGTGTGGTTGAACCCTTACTCAGAAATTACGCAAAAAAAAGAAAAAAAAAAGAATGAAATCTATTCCCAGCGTTTAAAAGCTGTTGTTGATACTGCATAATATTCTACTAAATAATAACTTAATAAAACTTTAGATTATTCAATAATATATAAATTTTTTTATAAAGTGTACGAAGACTTTTGTGAGATAAAATTTCTGGCACTTTTTGATTTTTAAAAAATTAAGTTTTAATATATTTTTAAAAAAATTTAAATAGTTTTGTTGAAATTTGATCATAGATCTTATAATTAAATACCTATTCCGAAATATTAATTATAACCAATGGATAGGCTCTTATTTCATTGAAAGTAGTAGGTGTACAAACACTTTTGGGAGCCACTTTATTTTGTACAGAGCAAAGTTACGATGCTAAAAATGATGTATATTCTGCAACCCTCCAGGATATACATGAAAATCTTCTAACTATTAAACGCTTTAAGAACAAGAATTCTCTTACGGTTTGGGCTGCAGTTTCACAAATTAGAAAATTGCCTCTTAATTTATCGTTAAAGGGATGAAAATCAATTCTGAATATTACAAACAAGAAGTATAGGATACACATTTATTATTACATGTTGACTGATATATTCCAAAATGAATTGGATGTTACAGCAAGATTCTGCACTGTCCCTCCGATCCAAAGTAACTCAGGAATGGCTCCATGACGATTTCCCGACGTTTATCAAGCAAGAACATAGTCCACCTTCTTCACCAGATTCAAATCCTTTAGACTATATCATTTTGGAGATTTTAGAGTCTAAAGTAAACACTAAGTAGCACAGAAGTTCGGACTCTCTTAAAGCTTCCATACTGAGTGAATGAGACAAATTGCCTCTAAAAATGATTCGTGCCGCAATAGGACAGTGGCGGAATAAATTATCCTTAATAATCCATAAAGATGGCGACCGATTTAAATAAAATTATTTCAAGGTAACCTGTGATGTATAATGTTCATCATATTGGTGTATTTTCCATTTTCTATTTTATTTGTGTGTAATTTGAAGATTAGATATCTGTCACTATTTTGTAGCCACCCTGTAAATCAGTAATATTCTTTCAAAGAAAGATAACTAAAGTTATCTGAAAGTAAGAAATTATGTCTATGAAGAAAAAAATGAATCAAAAGATTTTATTCAGGTAAGCATAAAGCAATTAAAGGTTATTTTGTAAGATATTTAATTTCGAAATTTGATTTATTTTAATTAAAATATTCTGATGCGTTATTTTTTAGTTAATCTTTTCGTTTAGTATTTATTTATTTTTTGCTACATTAAGAATCTTAATAATCATTTTATTGCTTCTTTTTAGGTTCCCTTGAATTGTCTTTTGAATTATTTACTACATTATGAAATCGCCCTTCAAAGTATGACGAGTGAAAATTGCTTCTACATTTCATCGAAGCAATTGCCTGTTTGGTGATATTTTGAGAGTTGAGATTTTTGCCTTAACCCCAGTGGATTAACCCTAAACTCCAGTAGATAGCGTCAATTTGTTGACCTTTTTTTTCGTTTCTTAATTCTCCTAAAATTATAATCTCACCAATAAAACAGTTAAGCTTCCGGATCCAGTTCAGCCTTGTCAACATAAAGCATTTCCCTGCATGTCAAATGTTACAACAAAAAAAATCAAATTATCATGCCGTGGCGCAAGTTTCATTGTTGATGACGTCAGCGTTACTCGATCAGTGAATTCTGCATTATATATTATGAGGATTACTTTCTATTATACTAGGTGGACTGTCTGAAATTAAGGAACCACCATTGTTCCACATATTTTCTGGTTTTCAGGGAATTTGCGACAGTTTGAAGCCTTATAACTCGAATGTTCCTTTATCTCAAAGTGTTTACTGGATCCCAGATTTTTCAGAGGGCTGGGGTAACTTCCCATCATTCGAACTACCAATAGCTCAAAGTGTTTATTTAGCTTGCCCCTTGGGACTTCGACTGTTTGAGATTTGACTGCAATACTAAACAATAAATTTTTTAATACAAAAGTGTCAATACTTTATTGTTCTAGAGTTTAATTGTGATTAAAATAGTAACACTCATGATTAATTACAGCAACCCTCAAGCTGTATGCCATGAAATATAGTGCATATTTTATTTAACTTCAAGATACATTTATCAAAATAACGTGTTAAACTATTACTCGCTGAACATACTGATGTCAAAAACTAACAACAAAGCGGATTTTAGTCTGCGTAGTTGCATTAGTTCAGGGGGATAGGTCTTAATCGTGTGTTGTAACCAGTTGTTCGTTATTTGCTTGTATTTCTGAATTAGCTCCAACTATGGGGAAGTCATTTGTAATTTTATACCCTTTTTTTTATCTTCAGTTTTTGACTTGTAGTTGCACCATATTTGACGATCTCTTGCAGTTGTGTTGAAATATTTTAGCCACCATCGTAAAGATGTACTCAGCTTCTTCGTGAGGTTTTTCTACTTTAGTTCTGTTATGGTTATCCCAGACTGAAAAGCCCGAACAAGAGCTACACTTTAGTTTATGAATGCTGTAATGAGCTGTTTGGTATTTACTTACATTTCTAGTTTTCCTGTGGCCACGGGGCGGTCACTTGTAGCTGTCGAATTTTTAAATAAAGAGAGGAAAGTAAGTATTTGCCAAAGGAAAAAACCGAAACGGTTGAAAGGTATTATTAAATTTATTTAACTTATATGCCATTCAGAGATGTACCCTCCATATGACTCTTAAAAATGCAGCATGAAAAGCTTTTATTTTCTTTTTTATATGCCACAATGTCACAATAGTGTTATAACAAAGTATATTTTTTAACAGAAAATCATGTCATTTGTCACCAATATTTGTTATTATTATTGTTTAGTAAAAATAATACAAAAATATGTACAAAATCTTTTTAAAAATCGCAAAACTTCACTTTTTAATTTAAAAAAAATTAGGCGATATGCTTGATTTTTATTCAGAGTACTAGACATTAATATTTTATTTTACTTGGATTAAAAGATGATTTAACTGTGATCTCGTTAGTAATGCTTTTGAGCACAAAAAATGTAAAATTGAATTTATGCTTCCTTCATAAAACAAAAAAAAAATCTATTTTACTTTATCATTCAAAAAAAAAAGTTTTTTATAACAGTAATTGTTAATTGTAATTTAATTTAAACCGCATCAATCACTACCATTTACTTGGGTTCCAAGACGATTTAATTTTTACCTTAATAATTAGTAGCGTTCTTGAACGCAAATATTTAAAATTTCCTACTACCTTGTTTTGAACTAGCACACACACACACAGTAGCCACACGGCTTTGCCCGTAGTAGAAAATTAAATGGTCATTTGGTTCACCTGTATATTTACAAATAATGGATGATGAATTTCTCGTCAATTTGCTGTGTTAATTTGCTCGCCCATGGTCGCATATGGTAATTAGCTCGTCCGCGTTATGGTAATTTGCTAGTCCACGTTATGATAATTTGTTCGTCCACGTTATGATAATTGGCTCGGTAAAATGTTCTTAAATTTAGAATAGAAAAATAACAAAATCGAATTTTCGAAAAATCGCTTCGAGGTGCCCACTTTCATGCTACGAACTAATTCTGTGCCAAATTTCAACAAAATTGGTTGAACGGTCTAGGCGCTATGCGCGTCACAGACATCCAGAGACACAGACATTCAGAGACACAGACATACAGAGACACGGACATTCAGACACACAGATATCCAGAGACACAGACTTTCAGCTTTATTATTAGTAAAGATTTAAACTTCCTTCGTGCAGCAAGAAACTAGTTTTTAATTTAACTAAAATCCCATCAATCACTCTCGTTTGCTTGGGATACGAGATAGTTTTACTGTGATCTTAATGGTTGGTGTTGCTTTCGAGCATGAAAATTTATAATTTGTTACAAAATAGTCTTGAATCAAGTCTTCCTTCGTGCAGCAATAAACTAGTGTCTTAGCATCCAGAACACTTGTTTGTTGGAAACAGATTGCTGATTTAATTAATTTAAACCCCATCAATTACTACCATTTGCGTGGGAAACGGCATGATTTAATTTCGACCTAAATATTTAGTAACGTTTTCGATTATAAAAACTTAAAATTTGCTACAAACTTTGAATTTAAGCTTTATTAGGGCAGCACGAATTTAGTCTCTTTTCTTTAGCATTCAGAACACTTGTTTCGTCTGACACAAAAGTTACCAGTCACCACCCTACTAACCCTGGTGAGCGTTTTACGGGATGTGGTAACTATGGAGAAGTATTGTAAATTGTTACGTTTGCTTAAGATTTAAATTTAAAAAGAAGGGCCTGGAGTAATATATACTCTTGAGCTTGTTTCTCGGGATAAATGTGTTTCAATATAAATTTCCTGGCCTATGAAGTGAATTTAAATTTCTATTGTTTAACTTCCACTAATTAACTATACTTGACATTTAAAACAAACCATATTTTGCTATATGCACATATCTTACACTAACGCCAGTCTTTTTCATTAGTCTTTATAAAAATACACTGCGTTTAAGATGTAGTACATGTTAACTCACTGGAATTGCGGAATCGAAACCTGATATTGCTAACTCTTTGTCATCGAAACATTCTAGGGTAAATTAAGTTCCTGCCTAATAACGTCGATGATAGTTTTCCGAAGAGTTGAGTAGTAAAGACGCTGATCGATAGGAATTCAATTTTCTACCAAGAAGAAATTGATCGTGGATTTGTGCTCTGGATAGCAGCTGATTGGTTTAATATTTTTTTGTATTGACATTTGCTGAAGATAAAAACTGAGGAATATTTACTTTCCTTTATACTTCTATGAATTAGTTTTTTTTCCTGTAGTTTAGCCATATGTTCCTTACTTTTGTAAAAATATATTTCTTAAAGATTGTATACTTTTTATAGAGATAATTGTTAAAAACTGATGGAAACTACTTCATATCAACTTTCTATAGATTTCGGATTTTTTTTTGTTTTAAATCCTTTACCGTTTATGTAGCATACTTTGGATCTGGGATTTGCAATGTAATACTTTATATTGCATGTCTGTAGCAACAAGATTATTAATTCCAACATTAATATAATATTAGATGTAAAGCATTTTGAGCACTGTATTTGATGCAATACGTAAGTCATATAATAAAATAATAAATGACATAGATTCATAAACTTTTTCAAAAATAATTAAGATGTCCACAAAAATATTTGCAGTAAAAAGCAGACTTCATTTGCTCAATTTTACAAAATAAACATATGAAGTTAGTTCTGATAATTTTTGGTGCAAATAAATCATTTTATTATTTCTTTAGATCTAATATTACTTGGTATCACAGGAAAATTGCGAACAACTGCTAATCTTATTAACGAATAATGTAAAGCACCATTTACATAAGCAAATGTATGCGAAATCTCAAATAATTATAGCAGTAATTGAACCTAATAATGTACTCAAATACTGGCCACGCTGCTTAATAACTCTTTAATACCCAACAAAGGTGAAGGAGTTAAATTTAAAACATGACATCTTACAAAAAAAAACTATAAGTTTTTCCAGAATTAGCTACCTTGGATATATTTACGCAACATTGTTTGAAGTATATTATAGTTTTTTATTAGATCCGTAACTAAAGATGAGCTGTGCTTGCCCTTCATCGGTGCTTTCCCTGTACAGGCGTCCGTCGTATAACAAGGTACTTCTGCAGCACGGTTTCGATATTACACGGTACCAAGTTTGCGATTATTATAGCACGGTTTCGATATTACACAGTACGAAACTTGAATTTAGTACTTCATGGCTTT
Source organism: Uloborus diversus (assembly GCF_026930045.1). Lineage (NCBI taxonomy): Eukaryota > Metazoa > Arthropoda > Arachnida > Araneae > Uloboridae > Uloborus > Uloborus diversus. Next base: position 83,000,480 of record NC_072737.1, on the reverse strand, counting down.
GTTATAACTTGAATCTTATATTTTAAAAAGATGGAATTTCATTTTTTTTTAATACATTCTGTTAACGGCTAGAAACAAGTTTTTACTTTGTTTTTATGAAACTCGATTTCAATATAACACGGTACACATCTGATTTACATTATTTCTAAGTCTAGTGTAACACGGTTTCGATTTAACATGGTGAACACGGTTACGATATAACACGATACATATTAACCTGATTTTTCTCATGCACATTCATAATTAGTATTTAAAATAAATAAAAATGTTATTTTCAAAAAAGCCTCGTATAACACGGTTTCGATACTACACGGAGCGAATTAACCGTGTTAAACGAGGGACACCTGTACATATTTTTAAACGAATTTCGCAAAGTTAACTTCGTCCGTGAAAAGGGACATACATTTATGTAGTTTTTAAAATCTTATTCCACAATGGAATATGTATGTTATCACACAGACCGGAAGAAATTGTTACGTTAATTATTTTAACCACTAATAATAGTTCTAATTAATTTACATTAAAAAAGCATATTTCTTATTGTTTTGCAATTTTATTGACTGTAATTTTGTTTCTTTGTCTCTTTAGATTTTTGTAAATAGTTTTATAAATGATAGTTTCATTAGTAAATAATAGTAAATGTTTCCGTTTTCGCACTTTCAACTTCAAAGCATCTTTTGCTTGTGAATCTGCAAAAACGGCGTTTGCCACTCTTTTCTTCTTTCGAATCAATTTTCTTTCTCCAGCTTTGAGAAATGTCTTTATTTTTCCCAATGTAATGCCCGATACAGCACCATTTTATATCTTACTCCGCGTAAAGGGTATAACAAAGTTTACTAGGTTTTTAAATATGTTATCAGTTACCTGGAATCTAGGTTTTAACGTTGTATATAAAGTATTGAGGTATCTAAGGAGGTCTGATCACATGTAAGAAAATAGTTTATCATGGAAATTACTAACAAAAACGAAATCAATGTTTCAAGTACAACATATCTGCTTTTCTGATTGCATGTACTTCTACCAAGCCACAAAGATGAAAGCTGCCATCTATCATGACAAAAGTGACTCTAATTGCAGCGGTTAATTTTAAATTCGAATGCAACAATTTACTTCACGGAACAACTAGCCTTGGTCTGCTCGTAAAACGCAGCCAAAACTTCCATTATGTCATATAAATTATAGTATGAGCGAGTACAAACTATTTTGGTTAGGTTTTACATTAAATAGCTTAAAATAGTTATTGGTGATTTAAAATAACACATAAGTGATGGATTCCTACACATCTCACTTTAAAAATAAATAGTTTGAAAACGTTTTATACTGTAAAAAGCGACAAAAATGAAGAAGTGAGAAGCAAAGGGATGTAAGTGCCAAAATTAAAAATTTGGAGATAATCAAAACAAATGGTTCTCTCCTCTGTTTTAGGATAAGAGATGGTACTACTAGCTCTGGTGGGTGCTGCTATACAGCATGATTTAGAAAAAAAAATCAATGAAAGCCTTTCTAGTATCTGAACTTTAAACACGTGTTACTCGAAACATTAAAAATTCCACTAACATCCCTTTGCTTCTCACTGCCTCAAATTTGCCATTTTATAATATCCAAATTGAAAATATTAAATACTAACCAAAATAACTTGATACTAATATTTCATATTGCATTGATTAAAATCCTTTATTGTACATTAGAACCTCTCAATAAGATACACTAACGGGAGTGGACAATTTGTCCCTTAACTAGAGGTGTCCCTTGTTCGGAGGTATATGAAATAATGCATATTAACTCAGAATATTTCGTAATAAACGTAAACTAATGACATTTAATATTAATTACTGAAAATGTTTCTTATACTAAATAAAATTCAGAATTATTTAAACTGAAAAAATAATAATTGTAACGGTGAAATTGTAGCAAAAAGTTTGTAGTATTCAAGTTCGTAACTGATTTTCATTAATTACAATCTTGAATTAATGTATTACATGGATTTGTTTGATGTCGTGTAATTTACAATGCGGAAAACAATGATCTTATTTCAAGTTTTTCATACAAAGCTTGTCATGAGCGGCACACTATCTGCTGGGGCCCTTTTAAATAAAATGATGAGAGGGAAAATCATGAACGTAGGTCTCAGCAAGAATTTGGGAGTATTTATTTGTTTATTTACCTTTTGATGTCAAGACAAATTTTTACCAGTTAATTTTTGGACAAAAAGGAAACCTTTAATTCCTATAAATTCGATATTTCTAAAGCATTTGTAAGCATTTTTTTTTTTTTTGGGAATTTTTCTCTGTGACTGTCCCTTAAATAGAGTGTCCCTTATTGAGAGGCAAATGCATGAATGTAGGTCTCAGCAAGAACTTGGGAGTATTTATTTGTTTATTTACCTTTTGATGTCAAGACAAACTTTTACCAGTTAATTTTTGGACAAAAAGGAAACCTTTAATTCCTATAAATTTGATATTTCTAAGGCATTTATATCTATATTTTAAGTATTATTTCTCTGTGACTGTCCCTTAAATAGAGGTAAATGCATGAAGGTCCCTATTCAAAGGGACTGGGACCAGAAAAAAGTCCCTTTTTCAGAGGTGTTCCTTAAAGGAGGTACCTCTGTACTAGCAAAAATCAATTTCTTTTTCCTCGCGCCTTGAGCCCTTAAAAAATGTGCCATTGAACAGCAGGATTTCTTTCTTCCATAACACAATGCTTTCTTTTTGTATCGCCAAACTAAAATTCAAGCTTCTGCATTTTATCAACCACATTGTTATCAGATTAGTGCGAAAGTATCCATTAATTAAGTTAGTAAATAATCTTCGGCACCACTGTGAGAAGATGATCACTAACCCGCATCGAATCGATTGCAGGCTTGCCATGTTTATCTTCGTTAACACACGCGGCTAACAAATAATGCTCATTTAGCAGAAAGAAGAGCATTTTTTAAGTCCAGCATGTCTTCCAAGCAGGGAATGTCTGCTTCTTGCCCATCCATTACCCTGCAAATAATGGATGAGCAGTACGTATTTGCTGTATGAGGGATATATATGAAGCGAAATCAAGAAGTTGCTGGATATTTATTGAGGTACATTAATTGGATAGCCAGGTACTTCGTTTGACTTATTCATACATTTCGGAGCTATTCTGTTCTGTTAATGGAGTTTTCATTTATTTCGTTTTTTGTGAACAAATGTATTAAGATTAATGGAAGAGGTTATTTTCGTAATTGTAAACGAACTGAATTGAAACTTGCGTGGCGTCAAAAGCACGTGTTTGATTTTAAAACTCCTTGATAAAGGAAAACTAATAGAAGCTTTAAAAGGGTTTGTAGTAGGTGGTGTAATAAATGAAGAAATCAATTCATTACGTAAAGAGAGGTAAGCAGTTTTGGTTTTGAGTTAGGAAAATGCATGCAAAGTATATAATAGAGCTTATGAAGTAGTCCTACTCAAAGAAACTTTGAATAAATGTATTAATAAGAATGGAAAAGGTTATTTTGTAATTATATGAGCAAACTGAATTGAAACTATCGTCGTGTCAAAAGAACTTGTATGATTTTAAAAATCTTTGATAAAAAGAAAACTAATGGAAGCTTTAAAAAGGTTTGTAGTAATTGATGTAATAAATGAAAAAATGAATTCTTTACGTAACGAGAGGTAGGCAGTTTTAGTATTGAGTTAGGAAAATGTACGCAACGTAGAATAGAGCTTGTGTAGTCCCATTCAAAGAAACCTTTTTTTTTATGAAAAGATCTAAGCCAGGATACCTCATTCCTGTTCTCATATTTTGATTTTAACAATGCTTCTTTAAATTTTCAACAGCTTAAAAAATTTAAGGCTCATTCAAAAATCTCAAGTCGTATATGAGCCGTTTGGTATCAAAATTTGCTCAATTCAATTTTACGAACTTAACACAAAATAGACAAATAGAAAAAAAATCTCTAGGGCTTTAAATTCTCCAAAGTAATAAGTTTTCGTTGAAACAACCTAGGAAGTGTGACTTCACTTCTGGTTTTTCTTAAATTACTAGTGCTCTCAAACTATTTACAGAGAGAAATACTTTCGGTGGAATTAGTTGTAAAACAAATCGGGCGGGTTTTATTTATTATTATTTTTTTTTCATTTACCTTTCAAATTCGAAAAAAAAAAAAAAAAAAAACATGCGGTATTCCATATTTAGGCTATGTTCTAGCTTGTACAATATGAAAACGTTTAAGCGATTTATTGTGATAGTTCTGTTGATATTATCATTTACAGTGACCGTTCAGTAGAAGCATGAATTCAGCTAATTATGAAGTAAAACCGGTTTTTGGCAGCGGCTTTCAATTTGATGGACCGAGATCTGCTGATAATCGCTTTGTAGCATGATAGTATCGACAAAGAAGTATCAAAATTCATGGAAAATCAAATTTGAAGATTCATAGATTTCGCTTGCTTTGAAACTGAACGTTTCCAGCAGGTTATTCCAAAAATGACTGATACATTTGAAAAGTCAATAAAGATTAAATGGGCAGCGAAAGAAACATACAGTTTGTTGCATTATGCTTGGGACAACAGTAGATTTTCAGACAGATGAACGTTTAAAATTAGTTACAATGTTTTTCAACAGATGGCGCTGCAGGTATTTTTAAAGGTATAAAAGAAAACGCCGTCTGTAAGAACGCCAAAATGACCGGTATATCTGAAAAATGAATAAAAACTAAACAGACAGTGACAGAAATACACTGTTTATTTGCAATATAATTGGGAAAACAGTAAATTTTCAGACAGACACACCTGCAGCCGCATATATTGAGAAACATTGTAAATAATTTTGAAAGTCTGTCTACCTGAAAATTTACTGTTGTTTCAAGCATAATGCAACAAACGATATGTGCAACAACGGTTGCCCGTTTAGTTTTTATTGATTTTTCAAATGTATCAGTCATTTTTGGAACACCCTGTATATACTTTGTCTAATGTTAATTTCAGTTCATTAACTGATACTCTAAAACAGTGGTACCCAATCTTTTTCTAACAGAGGATCAAACCTCATATTAAAATGATTCTGGCGGACTGGTACCCATACAATTTCAAAATATTTAAGAAAATTCTAAATAACGTGGAAAAAATATGGACAAGGACAAAATATTCATTTAGTTTTTTGTAATAAACAATGCTTTTTTTTATTAAATGCGCTTGTTTTTCAGATATTATTTTTGAATAATTGGTTAAAAATTTGTAACTTTGTGAAAATCGTGCTTTTTTGGATTAGTAAGGTAAACAAAACAAGGAACCACACGGATCAGCTTCGTGGGCCGGATGTGTCCCGTTGGCCGTAGGTTGGGCACCACTACTCTAAATCAAAATTAATTTCTAATAACTATGATAGCTCATATCATAACATAAGCATCAAGTGCGTTAAAAAATTGAAATTAAATCTTTTATACACTGCCTGCACGGTATTCTGAGAAGAGAGGGTTTAATTAAATTTCAAATAAACAGTTTCCCTTTAACAATGGAGGGTAAACAAATATTTAAAGTAATCTACAATGACACTGCTTTTATGTCATTAGCGATTTAAGCAATTTAAATATGTTTAACCACTCTGTATATAATAAAACTAACAAATATAATTTATACTACTCAATAAGCTTTGAAAGCTGTGCAATTGTGTGTTTTGTTTAGTTGAATTTCCGAGTTCTGGAACGTGTTAACTAGATAAAAGAGATAATAGATTATAATTCAATTAACAGGAAAATATCGATTAATTTTGTCAAAAAGCATTCTTTCGGGCTGATATGTAAAATGAATAGTGATCTGTTTCCTACCGAGAATCGATTACTTCTTTCTGAGCTTAACTTTGCTCATGTGTAAAATAAATCCTTTAAACAAGGTGAATAACAGCATTTACAATATCGAACGTTTTCGTGATTGTCACAAAAGATATATTATAAATTGTCAGAAAATATATTTCAAACATTTTCTTCATTAACTGTTTAAGTTCTAGTTTATAATTTATAAGTATTTGGAAATAGTAATGAAAATTGATATTAATTTATGTGTAGTATAAAGCCCATTATTAAAATATAAACTCAATTAATTGACTGAAATAAGAGATAAAGTAATTATAAGCCTTGCGAAATGATAAACCATAATAGCATTATCTCGTAAATATGATCATAAGCTGAAATGAAAGATTATTATTACCAAAATTTACTTAACACCACAGATTTAATCAGGCTCAAATTTCTTCAGTGCATTAGCGAGATAATCTAATCAACTTATTGAGCGTGATTTTGTGACAGATTCCCCATTTTAACACAGATTTGCGCAAGGTTGAAATATAATAAAAATTCAGTTTCCAACGAAACTCCGACATTTTTCGAAAACCTTTTATACAAATAGACCTAACATGTTTAACTGCACGGTAATTTTTTGATCAATTTTATATAAGTTTCTATTATTTAGATACTATGCTGGTTCAGGGAATGAACAAATGAGAAGTCTTTTATAAATTACGATTATTTTTACTCTTTCCGACATCCCATTGCATAAATGGCACTTTCCGATTTATAGAAAAATTGTACTGAGCTTTTGTTGCCGAGTCTTGATTAAAACTGGATAATAAACTTAATAGAACCCCAAAGTTACCTTAATATACATTACAGTTTAACCTTGATTATCCGAAACTCTTTTAAGCGGAATATCGCTTATCAGATGTAGGTCTTTTTATGTCTTAGTTTTGTGGCAAAATTAAAAAGCTCACTGAAGACTGCCATTCCTCTAGTATCAGACACCGAGATATCTGAAGTATTTACACAGTACCGCGTGACCAATTTAAGCTTAATCGTGAGAAGCTCACTAAGTACGATATTTAACCTTAAAGTAAGAACAAAACAGTATGTTACATAACAAAGTAAAAAACATAAAATTTTATTACTTACAACACATCGCACAACTTACAACTGAGTTAAAACTGATTTCTGCACTATTCAAATACTTTTTAACTTATTAGTTTCATGCTCATATTATGACAGAATTAATATTTAATTCGTAAATGATTTAATTTTAATTTTATATGTTGACTTGCCTATACCTGACATCTTTTGAATCCAGCAAATTATAATTCTATACCCAATTTTCTTATTCTCTGAAGGTAAAGCAGCTCACAACGTAATATCTGTACTTCAAAGTCAGACTGACGAAAGTAAAAAAAATGCGATTTTCCGTTTATTAGTGCAATGTATGTAGAAGCCTATTCCGCATCAAGCTATGTGAACGTAATTCTTAAAACAAAAAAATCCTTTTCAATTTTTTACAAATGTCAAAAGAGCTCAGCGTTCTTCTGGCTCTGAGGTACGGATATTTACTTGTTTTTTTTTTCATATGTTTCCTTATTTTGACAATTTAGAACACTTTTGATGTTTTATACACTAACTGTTTGTTTTTTCGGCACATGTGTATACAATAGAGCACTGTTTATAGAATTACTAAACCTCTCTATAATGCAATTAAAGAGTTAAATTAGTTTACGCTTGTAAATTGTTGAATCTCTATCATTATTCTGATTTCATATATATACAAGGGATGTTTTTAAAGTAAATACCGTTTTGAAATAAACGATCTGATGTGTGCATCACATGACTTCCTTTTACTCCAATTTAATGTCATTTTCCCATTATTGGCAATTTTAATGTGATTCAATAGTTTACTCTTTAAATACCACCAACAGTGGCGAAATTGAAACCAGATTTAAAAAATAATAATTAAAAAAAAATTGTCAAATTTGTCGCCAAGTTGGCAACAACACTTGGCGACCAAAAGACAGGAGATAATCCGCCAAGTGTCCGCCAAATTGTAACACCACTTGAGTTTACATCGAAATTAACAATGACACCCCCCTCAAATGGGGCAAAAGACCCCTTTAGAAACACCAGAATGCAACCAAAAAAGGGAGGTGCGCAACTAGACCCCACTAGGAGTCTACGTACCAAATTTCAACTTTTTAGGACATACCGTTCTTGAGTTAAGCGACATACATACGCACATACAGACGTCACGAGAAAACTCGTTGTACTTAACTCGGGAATCGTCAAAATGGATATATCGCGTGTCTATACGTCCTTAGGCACTTATCCACGTGTGGTCGAGTCGGAAAAAAAAACTCCACATTTATTCGGGGGGTGAGCAAAATGGAAATAAGGGCGAATTTTTAATGAGAAATCTTTCGCGAATACAATACTTCCATTTTTGCAAAAGGAAATAAAAAAAGGAATAAGTGAAGATAGAGCAAAGAAATTGAATGCTCAAAATTGTACCACACTTAAGCAATTTTTCGACATTGCTCCCGTGATTTTCCAAGCATTTGTCATAGCGTGGTACAAGTTTCTGTATACCTATTCGTAGAATGTTGCCGCCTGTAAAGTCAACATTGAAGATTCTTACAGGGCTTCGGACGTTTTTTAACATTCTCCGTACTGCCCTGACTTTCATTTGTTTTGGCATTTAAAGTATTTCCTTGGCAGTCAATGGCACAACATCAATGATGAGATCAGAAAACATGTTGACTACACAGGCGACAACTACTATAAATACTATACAAATACTATACAAAAACCTATACCACGCTTTGACAAATGCTTGGGAAATTATTGGAGCAATGTCAAAAAATAGCACAAGGCTGGTAGATTTTTATGCAATAAATTTCTACGATTTGTTTGTATTTGTTTTTTTTTTTATTTTACTTCCTTTTACAAAAAAGGAAGTATTGTATTCACCAAAAAGATTTCACTAAAAAATCGACTTTAATTTCCATTTTGCTCACCCCCAAATGAATGTTGAGGTTTTTTTCGACCCGATCACACGTACATATATTCCTAAGAACGCATAGACGCCCAAAATATCCATTTTGAAGTTTCCCCAAGTTAATTACAACGAGTTTTTTTACAACGAGTTTTCTCGTGACATATGTACGTATTTATGTGTGTATGTGCGTATGTGTGTATGTGCGTATGTGTGTATGTGCGTATGTATGTCGCATAACTCAAGAACGGTATGTCCAAGAAAGTTGAAATTTGGTACGTAGACTCTTAGTGGGATCTAGTTGTGCACCTCCCTCTTTGGTTCCATTCGGGTGTTTCTAAAGTGGTCTTTTGCACCTTCTTAGAGGGAATACATTGTTAATTTCGATGCAAACTCAAGTGGTGTTATAATTTGGCGGACACTTGGCGATGTACCGCCAGTTTTTTGGTCGCCAAGTTTTGTCGCCAACTTGGCGACAAATTTGGCATTTTTTTAAAAATCTGGTTTCAATGTGGCCATTATTGGTGATAGTTAGAGAGTTAACTCTTGAATCACATTAAAATCGCAATAATGGGGAAATAACATTAAATTGGTGTAAAAGGAAGTCATGTGATGCACACATCAGCTCGTTTTATTTCAAAACGGTACTTACTTTTAAAATATCCCCCGCATATATAAAAGAAAATAAATTTACTGTAAGAATTTCCCTCTCAATATGAACAGAAAACAAGTACGTTATTTATATGTGTATTGCCCCCAAACATATAAGAGGGCCATAAAAGTCATTGAAGAGGTACGTGCTCATTTTGTATACCATTTCGTGTTCTCCTCGTCTCACGCAACTGCAATTTATAACACTCGCATTAATTATTAATAGGCTCGTTTTCAAAAGCGTATTTGCTTGGAATTTTGTATTAAGTAATCTCTTGTCGGGAATAGCATTTCATAATAATTTATTTTTAACAAAATATAGACAGTAATAGTTTTAATCACTGCCTAAGCATGTGTTTTATGCTGGGTTGCGTAACTAATCTTTTTGGAGGGAAGTTTTATAAAAATCGTTGTGACTATTATAGAAATCGTTGATAGAAATCGTTGTTATATTAACAGTGAGATATTAATAAATTATTGGTAACTGATTAAGAAGAAATCAATTTCGGAAAATTGTGCTCATAAATGGAATGACATTTTAATCGAAGTACGGTTTTAGAAAAGAATTGAAGAGATTTTTGATGCAAATTTCATAATTTTTCTTTTTAATATTTTTTAATGCACTGAAGTAACTAATGTAAAAAATTAGAATTCCAATGCATCGTCAAAAAATGTTTTCAGGTATTTTGAATTTTAAAATACACGTCAGGGTTTTAGCATTGTTTTCCAAGTGAATGAAAATATGAGCAAAAAATATTGACATCGTCAGGCAGAAACTGAAATTTTCATCGTCACTCCCCATTTGAAATAGTTCTATAGTTTTTGGTAAAAAGTAAAATATTTGTAATAACAACTGGGACAAAGCTATGCAATTGTTTCAAGAACTTACTTAGCATAAAAACTATGACTGATTTGGTACAGTGAAGAAATCATTGGTATCAAGTGAGTTGAAAATAACAATTTTATTACATCACTAGTGGTATCCGCACGGCTTTGCCTGTAGTAGAAAATTAAAAGGTTATTTGGTTCGCTTGTATATTTACAAATAATGGATGATGAATTTCTTGCCAATTGGCAATGTTCATTCGCTCTTCCATTCCACGTCATGATGATTTCGTAATTTACTCGTCCATCTTATGATAATTTTGCTCCGAAAAATGTTCTTAAAATTGAAATAGAAAAGGAACAAAATCGAATTTTCGAAAAATCGCTTCGAGGTGCACATTTCCATGCTACAAACTAACTTTGTGCCAAATTTCATGAAAATCGGCCCCAAACGGTCTAGGCGCTATGCGCGTCACATAGATCTAGACATCCAGACATCCTGACAGAGAGACATTGAGCTTTTATTTTTAGTAAAAATTTAAACTCACATACTTTATCATCCATGTTATTTAAAACGAAACTTTACCATCTGTGTACTTGGAATGCACTACGTTATAGCACATAGTCTCTCGTACCAACCACTCATTGTGGTTGAACCAGTTGCATGGAGCCCGGTAGACAAGATGTGTTTTTCGATCCAGAACAGAAGTCGGAAAACCCGTGATCCAGCACCATTAGATTTACTGATTGGAATGGAATTCGGAGGTCTTTATAGCTTTGACAGAGTTTAGGTGCATCAGGCACTGGTAAACATAAGCATATACGGAGGATCTTCGACTGGCAAGCACCAAATCCAGATTCAGATCCCCATATCAAATACACCTTTCCATAAACGAGTTAATCACTTTGCGGATCAAATCACCGTGGATAATTAAATATGACTAGTAATAAAGATGTAACTTTAATGAATAAAATAAGAAATGATAAGTTTCCAAAAACGGTAAATGCATAATTTTAAAAAACTCGCTTTTTTAAAGACATTAATGTAGAAAATAGCGTAGAATGTATCTTTAAAAGCTAAGATGAAGTAATACAGCATACGCTTCGTGTTTTTTGAAAGGATGTAGCAGTAAAAATGTAAATGTCTTTGTGTTTATTAAAAACTGCGTAAACTAGTCAGCAGAACTTTTGTAATAATAACGGCAATTGCAGTGTAAAGTTCCGATACTTAATTTGCTTTTCTTTTCTTAAGTTTCCAATGTAAAATACTTTGATTAAATTTCTGACTTCAAATGCTTTTCATAATTTTTGGCTTGAATTAGAGTTTAATTTTAGTTTACGGAAATTAATTTATTCACGCAATGGAATAATTTAATTTTCGAGTTAGTGAATTCTTTGCGTAACGCCACGGCAATTCTGAATGACAGTTTCATTATTCTGAATAAGGGCTGGAACAACATTCTTCACTCACACTTTCCCGCGCAAACGATTCGTAATCTCCTGAACCTGCCAAAAGCGCGTCAACGCTCTAGAACTTCTACATTCAGCCAAATCTTTACAGGAAAAGGAATGTAAAATTAAAATTCTTCAGACGGATGTGATTGTAAAAGCTATTTGAAATATTTCTCATACTCCTGTGGCATTTCTGAGTCAAAATAAAGTAACTGAATCTCTTACGAAGAAATTCAAATATGCGTTATGGATTTGCATTGGATACTAAAGGATTTATTATTTTTAGAAGTTGTGCATTGGGAGTATATTATTCGTACTTAATGCAAGTATTATTTGCAGTTTGAACTAATTGCCAAATAATCAAATTTATATTTAGTTTTAGTTTCTAGCAATTATGGGGTTTTTGTTTATGTAGCTCTAATTAAGCTTTAAATATGTAGAATACAGCATTAATAGAAAATTCTCATCAGCAAAAATTTTAGTTTTCGTTTGAAAATACGTTGAAAACTTATTCAGAAATTCAAATGGTTTTACTTTCAGTATAAGCTCAACAAATAAAATCAACAAGAACAACAGCAGCAGCAGCAGCAACAACAACAACAATAATAACAAAAATAATAATAATAATAATAACTGTTTTGTTCCAATATGCAACTATTTTTCTTTAACTCTTTCATTTAACCTTGCTTAACTAAGAGTTACAAATTGTGCTCACTTAATATTTTTATTGTTTTTTTCACACTTAGTTATGAAGCGGCAACATGAAAATACAATTTTTTCAATAGAAGGTAAAATATCGTTTCTTCTTTACATTAGTTTGCTTCATAAGATTTGAAAATAAATATTAAGTTCAGAACAATTAAAATTCTGCAGGAATTGTCTTTTACAGTGCATAAGATAAGATTAATTTTATTTACAAGCATCATTTGTTATTCCCAGAAGTTTTGTTAAAATATGACTTTGAAATTCTAGAAAGAAAATCTTTGCGATGAAATTAACAACAATAATAACAACGCAAATATGTGTTTTTACGCCTCAAAAGACTATAAAGATGATCCGGGTTGAATTCTATTTTGCGTCTACAGATATAAAATTAGTTGAAAAGTGCTGAAAAATAACATAAATTTTGGAAAATATTATTTTTATAATACCGAGAACATTGAATGAAAGTAAGCAAGAGTATTGAAAACCAGACATATCAACAAATATTTACCATACTCTCAGCGAGCTACATTCTGCCTTTACAAAAGATTAATGTTTGTTTGCTACATTATAGTTAAACCATTTTCTTTTTGCGTTCCAGTTTTTATTTATGCACGACTTTAGAAACAGCGGTTTGGTGCTTCATTTTCTTCATAGTCAAAACAGAAGCAAAAATGCACTTAAAAAAATAAATATTTTTAAAAATTCTCGTTTACTAAACTGAACATTCCGGTTTGTTAACTCGAAACATGTTTCATATTACAGTTGCATGGCTTAGAAATAGTATATATAACTATTTTATAACTCTTAAAGAATGATATGAACAATTATTAGTTAATATTAGTGTACATTTTGAAACATACATAAATTTATTAATATAAATTTCTTAATTCAACACAATAAATTTGAACATACTGAAAACAAAAAAGCCTCACTTCTTCTGCGTAGTTATTCCAACTTCAACTCAAGTTGAATCAAACAGCTTTCGGAGATTTTTTTTTTTTTTGATTCGCGTGATCAAACTAGCAAATTAAATTTCGCAGTAAAACATTTATAATTTTCCCTGAAAAATTAACAAGTACATCTCTTATTTGAGCTGGAATTGTACATTTAGCACACTTTTTTACATAAATAAGTTAAATCTATATAAATAAAACAGAGAATATATACAAGGCGTTCCGTTTTAACTTGCAGGACCTTTATTTTCTCAACTGTTAATCCTAAATGTATACTTTCAATTGCAAAAATGTTCAAACTCAGATGCAGAGTTAAGATATTGAAAGCTTAAAGCAAAACTAAAATTGAGTAAAAAAATGTAACTTTTTATACGGGCCCTATAACCTCTAACTTTTATTAAGGGAAATAATCTCCATTGGGAAAAAATTTCAACACAAAAAGTTTGAAATTAGTGCCACCAATATTCATCGAGATATGAAACGTAGCTTTTTGTGACTTAAACCACTTTTCACTCGTCGTTAATAACGCTTTTTTGGGGAAAATATAGCAGTTAACCTTTTAAACACCGTAATTCAAATTTTTAATTTTTACTTTTAATTTTTTGCTTAAATGTCTCAATTTACCTCTAGTAAAGCTAACCTAAACATGTTTTGGCGAAAAAAAAAATCTAAATAGGAATTTCAGGATGTTCCCATTTGGGAACATCGGCGTTTGGAATGAAGTAAACGGGAGGATTGATCTCGAAACTTTATTACTTCGAAATGGATGAAAAAATATGAATATTTTTGTTTATTTTACATACTATTATACTTTTCTCTTCTGAATGACACTTTTTCTTCTTTATTGTCCAGGTTGAGGTTGAGTTTCATTTGTTCAGGAATTTTTTATTTGCCGTCTTTTTTTCTTTAAGAATGAATCTTTTGACGGGAAATTTCACAGTATTGTTTTTTTTCTAATTGAAGCCCGATTGTTGAACATGCGTCACTTGACATAACTTCGAGGTAGACCGTGCAATGCCGAGCGACGCAGCTAGTGTTTCTATAAATGAGTATATGTTACTTTGAATAAATACTTATATATGTAATTCTATAAATAAGTACAATAAGTAAATGTATTTCTATAAATAAATCAATGATACACATACACATGCACATGTGTGTGAGTGTTGTTTACATATTTAAAAGATATTGTGTGTATTATTTACATGTTGACATTTAACCCTTTTCAAAGTTTTACAATAGAACACACGCACATATCAGTGTGTGTGTGTTACTGTAAAGCTTCGAAAAGTGGTAAATGTCAACATTCCCCAGTGAATATCAACAGTCACATGCTAAAGACATCGGTGGAAGACCGAATATTTCCGTTGCATCAACGATTAAAGTTGAGATTCTCCACTTTCCATCTTTCTTGTTTACATACATACATAGATACCCACATACATACATAAAAATCCATAGTTTTATAAAAATCACACATAGCTGTTCAAAATAGTAATTTTTCTAAAAATTTTTTCCTCAGAAAAATCGCAAAAATGTGCACGTTCGCTCAGCAAAAGTATCAAATGGATTTCTGCTCTGTGTACCTAAAGATTCCCGACGTTAGAATAGATGTGCAAATACCCTTGATCTTTTTCGTTCAACGGCGCAGAATGTTGGAACAAAATATCGAAAGTTTCCTGAAAGATTTTTGTTTGAATATCACTGAACAGTGTCAAACTTTTGGTATGCAAATTTAATTTGACTTGGCTCTCGTTTGTTTAAGTTGGAAGAGAAAAGCCCGCAGTGTAACTTACCGACTTCTTTGCTAGGAAAGTCAACGATTTCGAATGGCAGGTGTCTATTGAATAATGAGGCTTCAATTAATCTTAGATCTCCAAATTTCAGGATAATTTTACTAAAAGCTGATTTAATTCTATTCTATTCTATTCAAGAGTCACAACTGACTACAACTGTATTTATGTCGAGGACTGCGTACAAAGTGCCTTGCCTCCTTGATTTAAGGGGGTCCGGGACACATTTTGAAAAAAATTTTATTATGTACTTTAGAGTTTTGAAATTTTTTGCACTGATTCATCATTTATTTAATAAGCAAAATCATAACATAAATATGAAAAAAAATTATTTTTTTATTTAAATTTAATTAGTTTTTTTCAAAAAAATGGGGTTGCTTTAAATTGCTATAACTCAAAATATTAATGTTCAATTTTCAATTTTTTTTTCAAAAAAGTATGCACAAATATCTAAGCTTTAATTTTTATTCGGCGATTTTAAAAATATTGATTCAATAAAAAATAAAAAATATTTGAAGAAAAATTTCGAAAAATTCGAAGATACTTTTAAAAAAAAAAATCATAATTTTTGCAGTAAACGTTTTTTTCAAATTCGCCGAATAAAAATTAAAGTAAACTGCTTGAAAAAGATATGCTCCAAGTTTCATTACTTTATCTTTATCGGTTCCTGACTTATAAGAGTTTGAATGCAAGAAATCAGGAAAAATTGCATCATGGAGAAAAACGCGTTTAAAGTTTTAAAGTTAAGTACACATTAGTTAGATGCATGCAACAAAAATAACTATATCTTTCGTTCTATTTAAGGTAGAAACAAAATTCAAACGTCTTCTTAAGCAAAAAAAAACGGAGCAATTTTTCAAATTATAAAAAAAAATTGCAAAATTTGACAATTTTTGTGTCCCGGACCCCCTTAATTACTTTGCAAAATATGCGCTCAGATTTTTAGATACTAGGCATATGTAAAAATTACAAACTGGCAAATCGCCGCGTCACAAAGCAACCAATAGGACATCTTACTTTTATTCCCGGGATTAGATTCCTTACTGTTGCTGTGAGGCGACGATGTAGAAAATGTGTTTTCTCAACTTATTTAATTTTTATGTGACACAACATTTCATTTTCATATTTGTTTTAAATTTTCAAAATTATCCTTTCTAGCCTACTTTTTCAGTAAAAGTAAAAAAAAAAAATCATGAAAATGCTTACAAAAAGTTGCTTAATGCATCTTAAAAATATCTCAAAAAACAAACAAAAAGTCAAAAATAAATAAAATTCTTTAATTAATATCGAAAAATCAAAAATTGGAAAGTAGGGTATTGAGGTGTGGGAAAATGCCTGTCGGTCTGTCTGTTTGTCTGTCTGCCCGCCCCCCCCCCCTCCCAATAACTTTTGAGCGAATTGTCCGATTCAAATTTTTTTTTTGTTCGAAAGATCTCGCCAAGGACACCTCATTCCACAACTATTTCGTTTTTTATTTCAAAAAAATTTTTCATTCAGTTTTGAACAGTTAAAAAAAACTGAACATTAGCGCCTACGGAGAAATCAAGGGAAATACAAATCCGAAACATAAAGACGAATTTGCTTCAAACAAACTTTATTTGAAAACGCTCTTGATTTAGAACATGTATAGAAAATATATATATTTTTTTAATTTGAGCAATTTTCCGTTCAATTTTGAACACTTCAATTCCCTTAAAATTGACTCCTACGGGGAAACTAAAAGTCAATATAGATTCCGAACTTAAAAGCGGATTTGTTTCTAACAAATTTTGTTGGAAATAGCTCTTGATAATAAACTCCCTACCCTGACTCCTAGAACTTTAGAGCCGTAGACTCCGACTTTTGTACCCGAAAATTAGCCGAACTCCAACTCCGTAGCTTTGGCAAAAATTAAGAGATGGTGAGGAAATGATTGACTCCGACTCTTGGAAATTTAAAATCTTCGACTCCTATATCCCAAATTTAGTCCGACTTTGTGCAAACATTGGCAGAGTGCAGACTTTGATAGAAAGTGACCGATTCCGACTCCAAGTCCTTGAATTAAAAATGTTCGGTTAAGACCCGGACTCCTTAACCTCAAAATGAGACAAACTCCGACTCCGATGCCATGGTCTTGTGACTGTGAAATAATTACTATTAACATGATTTGTTTTATGTTCACACGAAAGTTTTAATTTTAAATTCAGTTTTTAGCGGAGAAATTCGGAGTCCTTAATGTTTTAACATAAAGATAAGCGTAGACACACTTTTTTTTTTTTTGATGATGAAAGTCATTTTTTTAAGTTGACATTTTATCATTGTTTATTTACGGTTGAAAGTATTTATCTTTTTTTTAAAAGCATTTTTAGCAACAGGGGAAAAACAAACCATGTTTTTTTTTTCCTTTTTTTGTGATATAATGTATTTATTTCAATGAGCTTATTATTTTTAATTCTTTTTGAAAGCAATTAAAGTTTTTTTTAATGAAAAAGAATATATTAGCTGCTTTGTTTAAAAGGTGCTACTATTTTATTTGTTCGTTTATTTATTTTTAACGCATCTGTTTCTTTAGATGAGCGAGGCGAATTTTATTTCCAGAAATCAGCTTAAAAAGGTTATTAATTTATGTTTGGAATGATTTGCAATTTTAGCTAATTTTGAGAATATCGATCACTTACCAGAAAACCGATATTAATATACGGGAAAGTAGGCTCGTTTAGTTCTGGACGGAACTTGTTATTTTTTATTTTTTTTTAAATTTTAGGTGCAAATAAAAAGATACGAAACTACAGGTATGGCTTAATTTTTATTAGCAGGTACTTTCATTGCCATACATCAACTATTCCACTGTCCTACGATCCGAATTATTCTCTGTTCTGAAATGTGTCCCTTATTTCATCATCCTATTTGACGGGCTTTCCGTTGAGATGTTTTTTTAGTGAACCAAATACGTGGATGTCAGAACTACATCGCACTTTGCAATTTTAATGTCTAATATGACTGGACTATAAAGAAAGTTGTTGAAATTATATGTATACGGTGAACCCAATATGTTCTCAAATGTGTTTCTAATATTGAATTTAACAAATATAAAGGAAGGCCCATTCGGAACCGGCTCGGAGCACATAGCAGAACATTCTTTTCAACGAAGACCATTTTAGCGCACATTCAGGAAACCGAGGCAGTATCTTATGAATTAAAATCTTCCAAACGTGTTTACATTGTGTGTTGGAATTTGTAGCGTTCTTTTTTTGAAGAAGCCAGATTATCACGTGTCGAGGTGAAATCTATCCTGGAACTGAGCAATAAGTTCAAACGGTTAAAAGTGGAGGTCGTTTAACATTGCAATTATATCGATTACTCAAATATTTTTCGAAAGAATACTTTTAATTGAAGAGAATTATAATCCCCAAAGAAGAAACAATTCATTTTAAGAAGAAAGTATTGACAGGTCAAAAGCAAATTGGGAAAATCTCAATACATTGCATTACTCCCAATACTGAATGCCAGTACTACAATCACGGGACGCGGGAGCGTCCCGCCTCGCCAAGGAAACCAAACGTCAGCAGCCAACGGAAGCAAATCCACCGCCAAAGAAGAAAGGAAATAAAAGCGACCAAGAACAAGATTGCACGACAGAACAAGTTGAGGTTTTTTGGGTTTTTCACCCCTCTGTATCTCAGCCCCATGAAGACCCCCCAGAGTTGATTTTTGGTACACTCAATCTCTAGTGGCCCCTGACGCCGCAAACCAAAACACAATCCCCTGGACCATCAGGTGGAGGAGGTATTAAAGTCATAAAATCTCTGTTCAAAAAAGTTTTCGCTTTCTTTGACAGGGCTACAGCCCAGACGAAAAAAGGAATCAAGCTGAAATTTCGCACACACATTCCTTGTGCCCTACTGATGTGCCTTTTGTGCCATTTGACCCCCTCCCCTTCCCCCTCGCTTTTACCCCCCCCCCAAATTGTACCTTCCCGGGGTTCTATCACAGCCCCCCGGGGGGCTACGGTAATGATATTTTGTATACCAATTCATGGCGGGCCATTGAGCTCATATACAAAAATTCAACCCCCAGGAGCATCATGGGCCGGAGTAATTGAAGTTTGAAAATCATTAATTTTCCCTAAATTCTTACGTACTTACTCTCAGCTCATAGGGTTTGTTTATCTCGGACTGCAATTGCAAGGTTAGAACAGATCTAACAGTTATTTCAAAGTTGTCTTAGGAATTGAAATTCAATCAGACTAAAACATATCCAACAGTTGCAACTAGACGTTAAATTGTGCAATCGCGGATATCACAAATTTGCCACAGCGACTGCGCATGCGCATAGGCGGATTTACGGGGGTGCCAGGGGGTGCGCCGCACCTCCAACATTTTTGGTTGGGTTTTGAAAGAAAATTAGTTTAGTATATTTCACTCAGAAACGCAGTTGGGGGAAAAAAATCATAGCTGCTATACTAGTAAATTTACTTAAATCCAGTGTATCACCACACGTCCCTAGTGAAAGAAAAACATAACTGTGCTCATATTAAGAATTAAAGTAAATTTATCCATTTGGAGGAAAAAAAACCTAATAAATAATTTCATGCAAATAAAGAAACTTCTCAAAGAATTTATTGTTCAGTGCCGTGTTATTGTGTAGAATAATTGCATGTTCTGCAATTGGGTATTTATTCGTATATCAATACAAATTCTTCTATTTTAAAACAACAATGGCTAATAAAGTTCAAAAAAAAAAAAAAAAAAACAACGCTATTGCAAGAAACTTGATCAATAAAATCTACACTGAAATCAACCGAAAACCAAAAATTTTAAGGTAAAATATCAAAATTTTTTGAAGGAGCACTACCGGACAATTTACTGCAGTTGTGCATCCAGGGAGGAACGGGCACAAAACTGGTGACCCTCCCCACAAAATGCTGAGTAGAAGTTTTTACAAAAATATTCTGTATTATTGAAGAGAAGAAAAGATCTCATTTTGGGAAAACGCAGTTATTTTACGGAAAAAAAAAGAATGTTGGGAAAAAAATCTTAATTTCTCTTTCAAAAAGAAATATTGACATATAAATTTTTCAACAGCTTTAGATTATTGGCGGCGAATTGTGTGCCTTCTCGCACAATCCTCTTTCTTTCATATCTCCCCCTCCCTTTTTTTTATTTTTTTTTTATTTCGTTTTCATTTTATCTATTAGTCCTCAAAATGTTTCTTCTCCAAATCTTGGGGCTTCACTTTCGTAAAATTTCCAAGGAAGATCTTCTAATCACCTAAATACATCGAAAATCGTTTAAAATTTCGTTTTTGGAGCTTCAGTTTTGAAAAACTGCAGTGTCCCTTACGTTACCAAATATGGTCTTACACTCATGTGTTTAAGACTTTAATTTTGGAAAATATTCGAACAAGGGCCTTTGATCCCCCTTTCTCTATTATCATCAAAGAATGTTAATATATTTTTGTTTTGAAAACTACTATTTCGAAACATTTAAGTGGGAGAATCCTTTTTTTTTAATACCATGGATTATTGCAGAAGAACTTTATTTTTAGGACTTCAATTTCGAAAATTTTCCAGGGGAGAGCTCCAGAACACCCCGTCCGGTAACAGCATCCAAAATTGACCTCCGTAGTATTTTTGGAACTTCAATTATGAAAAGTTAAAGACGTAGCGTGGGGGACGGGGGTTACGTATTTCTATCTGCTTTTCAAAAATTCGATTGGAGACAGTCTATGAGTCTCATTCATAACCCAAACTATAAATATGGACTATAACCACATTTATAAAAAATAGCCTTGGAGCCACACGTACCTTTCTTGCTTCTAAAATATCACCAAGAACTGTAAATCTGCGTTTTCAAAACTACTATTTCAAATTTTTTTTGAGGCGTGAATCCCATTCCAAACCAGTAGCTAGATTCACCCATTGCTTCTAATATCAACTTTCGTTTAAGACTTTTTCTGCAGTTTGAAACGTTAAGGTTTGCCCATCCCCTAATCTTACTAAATATGGTTTACATCGCGTTTTTTAGACTTAAAAGTGTGTCCCTCCCTAAAATTATTGTCTGATTTCGCCACTGCCTTGTTATTCCGGAAATAGCCCCCCCCCCCCCTCCTCAGATCCCTGTTATTGTTGCACCCCCAAATATTTCGGCCTAAATCCGCCTATGCGCATGCGCGCAGAATTAGCTCACTGTTATTATTTATAACTCACTGTTATTACAAATTAGCTTTCTGTTTTCAGATTCTATGTTGGTTGTTTATACTTAAGCAAAGAAACAAATTAATGAATGAGATTAGAATGCTGTCCTCCCCCCCCCCAAAAGTTTTGCCGATACGAAATTTCCTTCCCCCTGTTTTTTAGTTTTGATATATTGGGGGGAATTTGATATGGAGGGAAGAAATTTTAAATGTCGGTGCGAAACTGGGGTTGAACCATTACAATATTTTACGTAACAAATTATATGAAACTGTACGCATATGAATACGGCACATATAACTTTTTAATTGAAAGCGAAAAATAGCTTTTTTTTTTATTGGTTTGCTTATTTTCTAAATTAATGTATTTTTCACAAACAACACATAATGAATTGAAAATAAATAAAATACGTGTGTGGATATCCGTGCTTTGCAGTAATTTGTGAGCTGAAAACATTTTTGCAATTAATTTAAGCACGACTTTTAATGAGCTTAATCCGCGCGCAACATGCGCATTCGCTATGGCAAATTTGGGATATCTGCGATTTGACATCGAGTAAAGTTGTATAGATCTTCTGACACATTCAAATTTAAAATATTTAATGGCTTAGTTTTTTTTTTTTTTTTTTCTGCTTGCTTGGTGATAACATGCGTTATTTCGTTTTTTAAATGAATTTTTAAACAAAACTATGTATTAAACAAGACAAAGACTTCTATCAAGAAAAAGAAAAAGATAAATCACAAAACAATTAAAATTATCCATAAAACGTAAAATAATCCACGATTTGAGAAAAAATATAATTAAACAAAAAGTGAAAAGCTAGATTAAAACAACCCTCAAGCTGTAAAACATTTAAAGAAACCTTCATGAAAATGTTGAATAATCTGTCAAATAAAGAAACTGTAATAGAATTTATGGCGAAGTTGTAAAATACTTGAAAACAATATAATTTAAAATATAGTATTTTATTATCCAAGAAGTTTTCTTTGCATCTTGAGAGGATTACAAGGATTGCAATAAAATTTAAACCGCCCAATTCTCGGAAACTGAACATAGAATCTTAATAGTCAGAAAATAACTTGACGTAAAATTAGGCTAGCCATTATTGTTCCTTAAAAACACAAAACAGCGTTGTTTCAATTAAAAATTTTCTGACTTTAAGATCTCAATTCTAAAAATACAGACAAAGTAATAATATCAATGCAAAAAGATGTGATATCTCATCAAAAACAACCCTGTTGTAAAAATTTCCCCGCCAAGAAAACCTTTAACTTTTCCGCACAAAAAAGAAAACCTGCATCCTAAACCCAAAAACCCTCAGCCATAAAAAGTTATGATATCTAGTTTGCCCGCCAAGTATGTGCCAAACTATCATCCTCCCTCTTCTCCTTTTTCATCACAGCTACTTCCATTAGAACCTCCTCCCACCTTCAACTACTCAGAAATATGGATAGATCTTTTAAATTGTTTATCTTGTTTGGCGGGAAGCTTTTCAAAGTGAAGTGGTCGCTTGGTGAGCAAAAAGCTTCTCGCCAAATAAGATACACAATTTAAAAGATCTATCCATATTTCTGAGGAGTTGAAGGTGGGAGGAGGTTCTAATGGAAGTAGCTGTGATGAAAAATGAGAAGAGGGAGGATAATAGTTTGGCAGATACTTGGCAGGCAAACTAGATATCATAACTTTTTATGGCTGAGGGTTTTTGGGTTTAGGATGCAGGTTTTCTTTTTTGTGCGGAAAAGTTAAAGGTTTTCTTGGCGGGGAAATTTTTACAACAGGGTTGTTTTTGATGAGATAATGTATACATGCAATAGAAACAAAAGTTTTATGTTCTAATGAGATCGTTCTGCTTAATGGCAAGTTTTCGCGTGTTAACCTTGCTCATTGAACAAATTATCAAATTTCCAAAAGAAAAAAAAAACTCGAATTTTGCACTTTTTTCTTCCTTTTACAAAAAAGGAAGTATTGTATTCGCGAAAAATTTTCACTCAAAAATCGACTTTAATTTCCATTTTATTTACCCCCAAATGAATAATGAGTTTTTTTTTTTTTTTTTCGACTCGACCACACGAGGATAAGTGCCTAAGAACGTATAGACACGCGAAATATCCATAATGACGATTCCCGAGTTAATTACAACGAATTTTCTCGTGACGTCTGAATGTACGTATGTGTGTATTTGCGTATGAATGTCGCATAACTCAAAAACGGTAAGTCCTAGAAAGTTGATATTTGGTGTACGTAGACTCATAGTGGGGTCTAGTTGTGCACCTCCTCTTTTGGTTGCATTCGGGTGTTTCTAAAGGTTTTTTTTTTTTTTTTTTGCCCCTTTTTTGGGAGGAAATCATTGTTCGTTTCGATGTAAACTCAAGTGGTGTTATAATTTGGTGCACACTTGGCGATATATCGCCAATCTTTTGGTCCCCAAGTTGTGACCTTTTTTGTGATTTTTTTTATCTGTTTCAATTTGGTCACAGTTGGTGATATTTAGAGAGTAAACAATTGAATCACATTAAAATTGCCAATAATGGGGAAATAACATTAAATTGGAGTAAAAGGAAGTCATGTGATGCACACATCAGCTCGTTAATTTAAAATTTACTATAAGAGAATTCCAAAACGACGTCATAGGTTATTTCCTGCAACGTTCATGGATATTCCGAGACTCCCTCACTTTCCTGTGAAAAACAGGTATTTTTTTCATTTTATTATTATATTTCTTTTGAATTGCTACAAGTTAAATGAATGCAGACTTCTCACTATTGTGAAAAAATAAATAAGTGTGAAGCGTGTGTGTAGGTGCTACTGAAAACAGAGCTTCTTTATAAGGTGCTTCACCTTTTACTCTTTTAGTCTTTTCCGACTGACTAAGCCCCAAGTGAGGGGGAAATTGTTTAGTGATATTCCCCTCATTTTGGGAGTCTCAAAAGACTACAAGAGGTAGCGTACAAGAAGTAGTAGTCTAAACAACAAGAGGATCTGGCAAAAAAGATGTTCGATGTTTGCTTGCAGTTCTGCTCTAGCTCCGGCCACCCTTACTAAATGCCTTCCTAATAAATCAGGAAAGTGCTTTGCGATTATTACAAACTTGACTAACTTTTCTTGAGAGGATCATACTTCACTCCAGAAACGTGACTGGCTCTTGTTAGGAATGTTTCTGAATTCGTTAGAAATATTCCAGGTTAAAAGGAAAACTGTTTTCTGCCAGATATGTTACTGATAGAAATTAGGCACACTAGCTGCCAATTGTTGTTCAAAAATATTCTTGCTCCTTTTACTCTGAAATGGTGAGGATTTCTCTGTTCAAGCTTTGGGTGCATTGAAATATTTAGGAAAGTTCACGCTAAAAATGAGAAGAGTAGAAGCATACTGGAGAAAAAAATAATACTGAAACGTTATCCTTACTTACAACTATACTCCTACATTTTATTGACTGTAAATAAACAAACAATGAACCTATTGAATGCTGCAGAATGAGATCCAATTTTTGAAAATCAATACCTGTTTAAATATTTCTATGGAAGTTATCACTTTTAATTAACTTCCGACTAAGTAATTTCAGTTCCTAGTAATTGAATTTCGAAATGCAAATACAAATTATGTGCCAATTTCATAATATTACTGTATTTATTCAACGTCATTTTCTTACTAAATTAAATTATTTCAGAAGAATTTTAGATTTAATTTAGGAAAGCAGTGTAATGAAGAGCATTGCAGATATCAGTAGGAATTATAATTAATTTTATGTGAATAGTTTGAGACAATACTTCTTAAACAATATATGACATATTCTGCATAAACCGGTGAAAGTAAATTTTCTTTTATTTATGAATTAAAAAAAAATCGATAGTGCACGCACACACACATTTTTTTATCTGTATATGTACATTATATATATATATATATATATATATATATATATATATATATATATATATATATATATATATATATATATATATATATATATATATATATATATATATATATATTTTATTTATTTATTTATTTATTTATTTATACAGGTAGCTATCAATATAATAGAAACACCTGTGAATAAAAGTGACATTTTTGAATGTGCTTCGCAAGAAATAAAGAATAAAACTAGATATCTGTTTTTACTTTCTTCTATATCTAATATATAGAAGAAAGTATTGGATTCGTGCAAATTTTCGAATTTCGAATTTTGACGGATTCGAACGTTTTGAGGTGTGCTGAGTCCATTTCGACCATTTTTGGAAAATGTCTGTCTGTGTGTGTGTGTGTGTGTGTGTGTGTGTGTGTATGTGTGTGTGTATGTATGTGTGTCACGTCTGTGTGTGACCAGTTTTTTGTGGCCGCTCTACAACAAAAACTACCGCATGAAATCGAACGAAATTTAGTACACATATGTGCCCCTATGTGAACTTGTGCCCATTAGTTTTTGGCGTGAATTCCTCCAAGGGGGGTGGAGCAATGGGACGTTTTTCGAGTTACGCGTGCTTGCTATTCCTCAGGAAGTAACTGGCGGAATCAAACAAAATTTGGTCCATATGTTGGTATTAACAGGAACAGGTGCTGATTCAATTTTGGTGTCAATAACTCAAACGGGGGTTGAGCTATAGAACGTTTTTTGTCGTCAATTGTTACTGCTGTATCTCAAGAAATAATGAACGGAATGAAAGAAAAATTTATCGGCAAGTAGCCCTTAGTGGGTATAAGAACTGATTTTATTTTTGTGTCAACAGCTAAAAAGGGGGTAGCGCAATCACCCGTTCTTTTTTTCCATTTTGAGTGCCCTATCTCAAGAAGTAATGCTACGTTCTGGTTGAAATTTGGAATATATGTGAATCCATTTGTAAACAGGCTTTGGTTCAATTTTGACGCCGATCGCTCCAAGAGGTGTTGATTTTTTTTTTTTTTTTTTTTGCGAATAAAAATATTTTTATTAATGCAACAATAAGAAAGATAAATCGTAATAGATTGTCGTCTGCGTATTTCTCGTGATTTTAATTGTATGGAAATGATCGGAAATATTATCTCAATGATTTAAAATTTTTAACTGTTGCCATCTTATGTTTGTTAACAAATAAAATATTTGCAATTAATTCAAGCAAGGCTTTTAAAATAACTTTCAATTTTCGCTCTTTGCTTTGCTTTTGCAATAATTCAGACATTGGGATGGTCGTCAAGTTTTTGCATGTGTAATTTTGTTTTTGTTGGGAATATTGCTTCCTCGTCAAGCATGGGGAGGGATCAGAAAAAAAAAAGAAAAATATAGAAGAAAGTTTCGTGATGGCCACAACATACTAGTTTATAAATAGCAATGTACACATTCTGGTAGCATATAGTTGCTTTATTGAAGTTCTGGAGGGCTTGGATTTTTTTCAAGCGCGTGAAATGTCGGACCTCTCAAATTTTAAAAGAGGACAAATTGTTGGAGCTCGTCTAGCTGGAGCAAGTGTAACTGAAACATCTCAACTTTTTGACGTTTCTAGATTTACAATATCCAAAGTCATAACAGTATACACCCAGCGCAGTAAGACAAGATCTGGCAAAGCAAAATAGTGAGCGGAAAGATAAATTTAGTGAAAGAAACCGACGGTTATTGAAGCGCATTGTAATGTCTAAAAAGTGAATAATAGCATAAAAGTGACCACAGAACTCAATCGCTATCTGGATTCAATAGTGTGAGTGATTACAGTCAGAAGGTAAGTTTATTAACAGAACATTTACGACAGAGTAGCGATTCTCAATACAAATGTCACAGAGTGTTTCCATCATTTTTACCCGTATATATATATATATATATATATATATATATATATATATATATATATATATATATATATATATATATATATATATGTGTGTGTGTGTGTGTGTGTGTGTGTGTGTGTGTGTGTTTTATTTGTATTGAATATACACAAGGCCATCTGTTTTTAAATTTTTTTAATATAATTTTCGTGAATTTTTCTTTTGCCAAGTGGTAAATGATTATTTTTACACCAGGCATTTGTATATTCATTACATTCTCTCCCAATATTATATCTTTTCAAAATTTGAATGCCGCTTCAAAGTAAGCTTTTTTTTGGATTTTGTCGTGCGTTTGCCTAACTATCCATTTGATGTTGATTTGTAGTTCTGGTACTTAATACTTTGAGATTTCCAATGCTGATGAGTTCAATCTCAAAGCAGCCTTTCTTTTTCGTTGACTTTTTTCGTATGTTTTTTTATTTTTTTTATTCCTAACTCTTTTTTTGTCTTTCTTAAAATGTTTAATTCCATTTTTTGTTACTTGCCATATATATATATATATATATATATATATATATACATTTTTGTTCGCAATCCTACCATAGCTGCGGCGGAAATATCTGCTTTAAGATCTGTCCTGGTGAATCAAGAAGGTACCAAGCTATTACTGTGAACATATCTAAGTTTTGTTGGAAAGATTCCGATGTACTCCAGAAACGTGACAGGCTTTTGTTCGGAAGGGTACTGAATTTTTCAGCAAGATTCCAGGTTAATTTCAGAGAGGTTACTGACTTTTAGCTGTAAACTTCCCTGTTTTTAGCCAGATGTTGTTATTGACAGAAGTTAGGCACCGATTGTTTTCCTAAATACGTTTTACAGTATGAAAAAATAAAAGAAACATTTTGTTGGTTTCAAATCAAAAATAGAGAACAAATTTAAGAAACATTTAAAAAGAGTTAATTGTGGATTTACAGAATGTAGAATTGTACTTTATTCCTTAGTTTGTCTGCTGACAGTCAGCCGATCGATTTTTAAAGCACCATACAAAATATATGAAAACTGGTTGTTATAGGTTACGGCAGATAGTCAGCTACCTGATGATGGAAATACTACACACTAGATGTTTTAAAGGATTACTATACGGAAAGTTAAAAGCATATGTCTTTTTTAAGAAACGGTGAAGCTCAAATAAACACAATAAAAATTAAAAGATAAGTGCCCTAAATTGGCAGAGTTTAAATTCCGGCTGTATTAATGCGTAAGGAAACGCTTGTATTTTACGGAAATCACAAATACAATTTTACACATGAAATTCACCAAAATAAAACATTGCAAAAGGTATGGAAAGCAACAACTGTAATGCAAGCAATGAATGCTGTAATGCAAGCGTCTGACGAGCAAAATATACAAGTGCGGACACATTAGTACAGGAAAAAGTCAAACAGACATGAACTTGAGACCAAACAATAAAAAGGCAAAGAATGCTTGTTTCAACTTTATGTTGAAACAAAAAAGAAATGATGTTAATGTTTTTAATTTCATTGTTTTCAAACCGAATAGAGCTTTCGTGTATACGAGCTTACTAGCAACAAATTTACAGAAATTTGTTATACATGAGAGTACTATGAATTGTTCTACGACGTCATTAAATACCATACTCCTTCATAATAGTTTGTGACGTAGTTTTTTGCCGCAAAAATGATTGATTTTCAGTAACGCAATGCCGTAAGAAGTTATAGGGCAGCATCTGCACATTTTTGTACTTTATTGGTTTGCATTGATTGTACTTTATAATTAATCACAAAGTAAAATGAGAGGTAAACTAGCTTAAAACGGAAAATACATTTTTTTTTTGAACACACTTTAAAAGTTAAGCATTTTCATAGACTTTCCGAGCACTTGCTGTAATTCGCATTTTCCACGTATTTCCTTATCAAAGATATTGAAAACAAGCTACGCTTGTGTGCATTGACTTAAGAATATATATACATACTTTTATATATATATATATATATATATATATATATATATATATATATATATACGCAAAAAAAAAAGACGAAGAATTTTTCCTTCGTTTACGCGTCTACGATTCAGTAATTGTCAATTAATTCGGTCATCGAAAATCATTAAAAACTTCTGATTAGGCAAAGCAGCTTAATTAATTTTATGCGTTGCTGGAACGAAAAAATAATGTAACGAGGGGAAAAAACAGATTTTTTGGAGCAACGTTTAAAAACTTAAACACAAGGATTGGACTAATTTATTAGCATTTTAGGAAGAAAAAAATATTAAAAATTAATCACGCTAATGTAAAATAATAGCGGTAATTATAGCGTCTTTTTATCTTCCTGTCATTTGCGAAACATAGCAGAGAATGAAGTTTTTTTTAGAGACGGCTACTTTTACACGAAGCAAAAAAAATCTAAGAAATGTCTACTTGATTGTATATTTATCCAATCACAATGTTTTCAGTTCTTAATTAGTAGTTTTGTAAATCACCCTCTACTATGAAATTTATTCAAATATTTTTTTGCTAGTTCCCTAAAATGTAATTAGTTAACGTAAGCATTGTAATCGTTATCAGTTAAAAATTATTTTTTGAATAATATGTTAATAATGAATAATAAATTAGAACGTATATATTTGAAGTTTAACGAAAACTAACATACATCGTTCTTAGTAAACTTCAGTGATTAATTTCCGTTTGAAAGAGAATTTCGTATTAAGAAAAATTTTATATTCTTTTTTTCCTCTTTTTGGTGGTTTATATGAAGGGTTGGAGTTATCATGACGTAGTGATGTAAATCATGTGATTTATTCATATGACTTAAGTAGATAGAAAAGTTTCTTGCTTTAGGTTTATGTGATACTTTGCTTAAGAAGTTTTGTTTTTGCGGATAGAAAATTTTAATTGTTTTTTTTTTCTTTCAAGAAATCTTTTCATATAATGCTTTAAAATCTTATCTTATTCAAATGAAACATTAGATCATTTCCTTCCTAATTTTACCTAGTGTGTACGAAAGCATTTAAACTAGTTAAAACGTACTTTCTATTGTTTTTTTTTTTTTTTTTTTTGAACAAAGTACTTTAGTCTAATATTACGTTTATCATTTAAATCAACCCAAAAAACGACAAAAAATAGAAGTAAGAGAGAAAAAAAAGTCTCATAAGTTTTCTTGGATTTTTTTAAATTGATGAAACAAATTTTTAAATCCAAAGATATTGTTGCCTTTGTCAGCTAGACTTGACAATTTGGAGGACACTTCTTCACTTTTCCAACTCTACAGTGATTTTGTGTGAAGTCGACTTTCACAGTACACACATGCCATAAGGACCCATTTATAAGGTAGGCAACCATTCACAGCACAACAATATATTAATGCAAAATAAAGACAAGGACAGGAGTGAGAAAGTAAATAAATATCCGAGCCGGGATTCGTACCCAGATCCTCTCCATTGGTAGTCAGACTTTTCTGACCTCTAGAGAAGGTGGGCGGCGTAAATTCAAGTATAAAATATGAGAATTAAATGGTGTCTCCGAGATTTTTTAAGCAAAAGATTTGGAGATTTTTTGGAATTTGACTAATTTCTCAAATCTTATTAGCGGGATCACATGTCAACAGGAGCCGCCCCGATGGGAGGCCACGGGAGGTCACTGTGACCTTTCAAAATTTTCCTTATTCGGGAATTTTGTCCTACTATTAGGCAAAATTATCATCATTCGGCGAAATTTGGGGTTCTATTCAGCAAAATTGTCATTCGGTGAGATTTGGAGTTCCGTTCGAATAAATTATCATCATTCGGCGAAATCGAGAATTTCTGCCGAAAGATGACTAATTTCCACCCATCTAACATTTCTACATAACTTTCATTTTTTTTTCACTATTTATTCAAATATTTTACTTTTGACTTTTTTGTTTGTTTGTTCTTACCTATATTTTTTACAATGCATGAACTCTTCGTTCGTGTCTTTATTCATTTTCTTTACTTTTACGGCAAAGGAGAATAAAAACACTTTACAACTGTTGACTTGTTTTCCCTCAATGACCTCGTCGACCTATTGCCAGCAATGCCACTGGCAATAGATCGCCAGCAAGTCTTAGAAAATTAAACCTGCAATTTCTTTTTTTTTTCCAAATCGCAGTACAGTTTTAATTAGTATAAGTCAGAAAAAGCAAGCACAGTAGTTGACAGTCTATTGCACCACATAAGAAAATATGCCGCCGTACTATATTTCTGCTACGCTCACTGATGTCAATATTTATCAATGTATAGTTGCATCATAGAGCTAAATTAATCAGCTGGTTCTCGAAATTATTATCACCATTCCACCTCTAATTCCATTGCAAGTCAAAGTACATTGAATGAGGGAAATAGTATTAACGCCATTTCAAACTCTCATGTAATTTGCTGTGGTTAATAGAGCATGATTGTGCTGCATAAACTCATGATCCTTACACTTGTCAAGGATGAAACAGAGTTCAATTTGAAAATACAGTTCATGTTGCATTTAGAAATGCAAGCGAGCCCTGCTGGTCAGAAAGCGTATTATAAGAACAGCTATAATTTTTTTATTGCAAGACAAAATCGTTCTCGCCTTATGTTAACTGATTCATGAAATAATGATAATAATAATAATAACAATAACAATAATAATAACAATAATAATAATAATTAAAACAATAATAATAATAATAATAATAACAATAATAATAATAATAATAATAATAATAATAATAATAATAATAATAATAATAATAATAAAAAGTAAACGCTGTCAAGCACATTCGTTGGCACTTTCAGCTTCAATGAGATGACATCTGCCCCAGCTCGGTTATAGACTACTAGTGGTACCCGCACTACTTTGGCCGTAGTAGAAAATTTAAAGGTCTTTTAGTTCGCCTGTATATTTACAAATAATGTATGGTGAATGTCTCACCAATTGGCTTGCCCAAGTTATGGTTCCACGTTATGATAACTTGGTAATTTATTCGTTCATCTTAAAGTTATTTTTGCTCGGGAAAATGTTCTTAAAATTGGAATAGAAAAATAACAAAATCAATTTTTCGAAAAAATCTTTTCGAGGTTCACACCCCCATGCTGCAAACTAACTTTGTGCCAAATTTCATCAAAATCGGCAGAACGGTCTAGGCGCTATGCGCGTCACAGAGATCCAGACATCCAGACAGAGAGACTTTCAGCTTTATTATTAGTAAAGAAGATTTCAGACTAAGGACTCTATAACAGGAACGAAACTGTACTTTTTGGGTGCCATAACCGGGCAAACAGTATATTGTAGGTAGTTCTGCCTTAGCTCTGACTTAAAGGTAGGAACTTACTGCTTAACTTCCACAAAGCTTAATGAGAGAGACAGATGTTTTTTAATGATCAAAACACCTTGTTCAACTCAAAACAAAATGTGTAGTACACCTTTGGGATTCCTGAATTACATTTGTTTTTTTTTATAATTTTATTAATAAAATGAGAGTCTTCTA
Organism: Uloborus diversus; assembly: GCF_026930045.1. NCBI lineage: Eukaryota > Metazoa > Arthropoda > Arachnida > Araneae > Uloboridae > Uloborus > Uloborus diversus. The sequence continues at coordinate 82,967,921 of NC_072737.1, read as the reverse complement.
TTTAGTTTTAAAAAACTTGCACTAACTATCACAATTGCTTACATCTTCATGCATATATAATAGCGAATTCACTGATCGAGTAACGCACTTGACGTCACCAACAGTGATACTCGCGCCAAATCATGATAATTTGATAATATGTTTGGGTAGTGTTTGACGTGCAGGAAAATGCTTTATTTTGACAAGGCTGATTTGAATCCGGTCACTTAACTGTTTTACTGGTAAAACTGTCATTTTAAGAGAATGAAAAAACAAAAAAGTGGTCAACAATGAACGCTATCCACTGGGGCTTAGGGTTAACCCACTGAAGTTAGGGTTAAAAATTGCAACTGTAAAAATATCACCAAACAGGCAATTGCTTCGTTCAAATGTGGAAACAATTTTCACCCGTCATACCTTGACGGGCTATTTTGTAGTTTTAAAATACATATCATGGTAAACTAGTTAAAAAATTAGCATCAACATTGCATGTATTTGAAGTAATACCTTTTCATAATGGCATAATAGCTGAACCAAATGACGACGATTTCCAACTTTATGTACTATTAAAATGGGATTCAATAGCTCATTCCAAAATGGCAGACCATCTTGCTGCTGTTATGACACACCCTTTTCGACTTCTTGAAAAAATAATGCTATTTGAAGGTTATCCTTCAAATTTGCTCTCCTTTAGTCCATTTCTTCAGAGACAAGCTCACACCATTTTGGAAATAAATATAGAACTAAAATTTAGTGGAAGCTAAACAAGAAAGTAAATAAAGAGAGAATTGAAAATACAAATTGCAAACGAAGTTAGAGGTTAGAGATAAATTAAATAGGTCATAGTTGCTCCACAATTTGGAACGCACTTGCCCATACAGTAAAACCTGTAAAGTTGACCACCCTTGTAAGTTGAACACCTGTCTAAGTTGAGTTAAGCCTTTTTTCAGGCACAGAATTAGCCCTAATCATATAAATCAATCTCTGTAAGTTGACCACCTGTTTAAGTTGACCACTAAAGGAGTGCACCGCGAGTGGTCCACTTACACAGGTTTCAATGTATTACTTTTAAGAAGGGGCAAGTGAGACTCCTCGTATAAACAAACTCTGGTTAGAGTAAAATAAGAAACAACAACTTCAATCAACACAAATTGCAGATTAGTGCATACACGTGTTTCGAGCTCTTTTTTCGTTTTTTTTTTTTTTTTTTTTTTTTGTATTGAAAAAAGGCATTCCTTGTAACGCCAAAACACGTGTCTGTAGCAATCTGCAGTTTGTGCTATTTGACGTTGTTATTTCTTATTTTACTTTTTACGCACAAAGGTGTTTATTCAATTTATCTTGTTACAGTATTTGATCAAAATACCATAGTAACTGTTACTCAATAGTAACAAATTACCTTTGCTGAATTTAGTTGCTTCATGCAACAAAAGGAGACGAATACTTACCTTTTCAATCTTCGCAACAGATGTCTTTACACAACATGTTACTCATAACTGATTGTGCTTTATTAATCCAAATTAGGGTTGATCTCTGGTTGTAAGGAATTATACTTAGACATATACCTAACATATTCAGTGTATAGCCGAAGTTTTTTCAAGTTAGCATTCACATAATGCTTAAGAAATGCTCTTACCCCGTGATTTCCCTTGCACCACTTTCCTTTAAGATGACAATATTTACATAACTATTTTTTTAAATCTGTTTGTAGTTGGTAATAGAATAAAACATGAACAACTGAGAAAACAAAATCATCGCAATTTTTTTAAAAAAACTTCCTCTCCGTTTTCAAGAAATCAAAGCAACATTTTGTTTTCAGCTTTAGCAATGAGTTTTAAATTTATTTAAATGTAACTTCCATTTATATCACTAACTATTAGCTATTATAATAAAAAATTTTGCAAGGTATAAACTTATTAAAATATCTCTTTATCATATTAATACTCTACTATAATTGCTTTTCTGTTAATAGAAGGAAATATCCTATTGCATCCCGGAGTGTAAATTTATGCACAGAACAATCTTCGCAGAAAATTCAATTTACGAGGAGTTAAAAGACCTTCGTGGTTTTCTCTAAGGTCTCTGTAACAAAAATCTTAAAAGTGAAATAATTATGTAATGCCCTTTATTTTATATGTAAGTCTTCTTTAATGTTCATAACGAACTTTCTGAGGGTTTTTTCCCTCTCTTTTTTTTAAGGTAAACGGTGGATTAAATATCAAATTATAAATATTAAACTTTCACGAAAATCAAGAGATTTCTCATGTTCTCTTGCATTTACATATTTTAAATTGAGTAAATCTTTTGTTTGTTTTTTCAACTCTACTTATGACACACTCGTAATCTCTTCGAAGTTAACATAAATAACACTTTGAAATCTACTTTTGGCTCGTATTTCGCAGAGTCCCGGACCCTCTTACCCACGTTTTATTTTACCCCAACTGACCGTACTTGTGCCACATCGAAACAAAATGAACCATTCTCATTATTCTATTACACAGCCTCATATAATCTTAACACGCTTCTGGCAGTGTCATGTTTGGTTTGTATTTTCACCTTTTTAATGATAAAATGTTTCTTAACTCAAGTTCATAACACTCCCCATATGTGCCTAAAGCAAAATCTCAACAGACGTCATTATTGAGGATTTACAAATAATCATTCTAAATTTCATTACTTTCTCATTTAGTCATTATTTTGGAATTTTATTATCAAAGTTTACATTTTCAAAAAACAATCACTTACGAATCTATTACAATATATGGTGGATTATTGAACTGCATTGTTCACAGTAGAAAAACAAAAGAAATAATAAGAATAAAATAGCATTCAATATCCTTTAGTTTAAACGAAATGCTTTCCTTCATCTACAAAATTGTTCTGTGAATGCTGAAGGTTTAGCATTCTTCTTTGTCTGATCGTCTATTTTATTTCTTTTCTCTCTATAAACAGATGTAAAATACAATGTAACGTAATCGAATATCGATTATGTGTCATTTTATTCTATCATGTCTCCTCTTTTTAGATACAGATAAATATTTACAGTAATAGTCATGTGCTTTTCAAAGCACCTAGTAATGTATATAAGGTTTAAATGGCCATAAAGGATTTTATATTGCTTGAAATTCCTTTGTTTTCCTTTGGCCTTGATTTTTTTTTTTTTTTTTTTTTTTTGTGCTATACATTTTGCTAAAGAAATTTTAGTAGTTTCGTTCTTACGCATGTCAAGCATTATTTAAGATTTTAATAATAAAGTGTACTCTACATGATTATTTTATTCTAAGGTATTATCCAAAACTAATAATAAGCTTCATGACTTTACTTCACACTTTTAATAAAACCAAAGTCTGAACATGAAATTGCAGATCATATTTCTACTGTTTTTAGAAGACAGATGAGATATTGAGGAAAATCACTTTTAAAATATTAATGATCAAGTGCACATGTAGCTAAAGGATATGTCCAAAAATATAGTAATACGGATTTAAAAGAAATTAACAAAAACGAGTAGTGTTGTAACCTAAAATAGTCTTCTTGAAGTAGAATAACTGATTCCAGAGACAAAATAAACCACTTGATTCATGCTTTAAAACATATTTAGGTAAACTACGCACATTTACAGGTGTATCATGCTAAATATGTGATCCAACGTAATTCCAGCCTGTTGTCGCTTACTGATCCATATTCACTAAACCTCTCTAACTTTTCGAAGTCGCAAACTTATAATAACTTCGTTGTTTGTTTTCTCTGGACTTCTCTAGTGGACTTCAAAAACCACAAGGCAGACGCTACTGAGGTAGGCCCAGGAAGAGATGGTTAGATTAAGAAGCCGGAACAGGCCTTTGGCAAAAACCTTGATCAAGAAGAAGCAGAAGAAGAATACTTCTCGAGTGTTTTAATGTGAAATTCCGGTTACCACGAATCTTTAAACAATTCAGATGTGATATAATTTTTTTTCGAATCTGCAATTCTTTCAATAAAATAATTAAGATATCTTGAAAGGGTTGATGCAGAAATTTTCACCTAGCTAAAAGATTCTTGTGTTATTAGTCCTTGGGGTCAAAGATGTGACCCCACCCTCAAAAAGTAGCAATTGTAAATCTGTAGAGCATCGTGAACATAAACATTGAAAAAATAGGGATAGGAGAAAAACATATATGTGTTTTTGGAGACTGAAATACATATGTAGCACAAGCAATGAAAGCCGCTATTCAGGTATGGTAGAATGTTCATTGTAAGCTTCTGACATAAAGGGCAAACAACTATTTAGGTGAAATTAGATCAAGGTGCGGTTCTGAATTTTGAGGTAAATTATAACAGGCGTCTCGTCCAGAATCGGATTATAGCAATTTTAGAAGGCTGTGATTTTCGTCCAACTCTTTCAGCTATTAAATAAATACCGAATTGTCTTTCTTCAACTAAAGAAGCTATAAACTAAGATTTTGTCTTTTATTTATTAAAACTAGAAAATCGTCCGTCAAGGTGTGATGAGTAAAAATTGCTTCTACATTTGAACGAAGCAATTTCTTGTTTGGTGTTATTTTGATAGTTGAAATTTTAACCCTAACTCCAGCGGATTAACTCTAAACTTCAGTAGATAGAGTTCAATGTAGGCCACTTTTTTGTTTTTTCATTCCCCTAAAATGATAGTTTAACCAGTAAAACAGTTAAGTTACCAGATCCAGTTCAGCCTTGTCAAAATAAAGCATTTCCCTGCATGTCAAACTTTGCCAAAAAATTTTATCAACTTATCATGCTATGGCGTGAGTTTCATTGTTGATAACGTCAGAGTTACTCGATCAGTAAACTCGTTATTATGTATATGAGGATATACTTCTATTTACTGAAAGATAGTATTCAGTATAGCTGCATTTAAATTATGTTTCTTAAAATGTAATGAAAACGAGACTTGAGAAGATAGCGAAGGAGATACATTTCTATTCTAGCAACCATTTCGTTTTGAGCAAAATCAATATAAATACTTGCAGCTACAACGCAATATGGATGCAACCTGACTTTCTAAACAATCGTGAATTAAAATTCGAAGTTGCTTCCCTCTCTTACCCAAACCACTAATTTATATTTATACTAAATCGCGAAGCTCTCTTTCGTATATCTTCATAACATTAGATCCAGTTGCTTCATAAATTACGCTCTTCAAAGTACAATTAAACTTATTATCTGTTCAGATTAAGGCTACTGAAGTAGAGCTCTATGTTGCACGTTACAGAGCAAGTGCATATAATTTATTTTGTCCTCTTAAGAGACTGCAGATGCAGGGATGAAAATTTCCTCCGCATATTGTAATACTAAATGAGTTACTTAAGTCTAGATCTTCCCTCTGTTATACTGAGAAAAATGATGCTTTTATAATGCTAATGGTTTAAAACAAGTTTAGTTTAGCATTTAAGGGTCTCACCCTTTAGTTTATTCCCTTAATTACTGTTCTTCCCCTCTCATCCAAATGAGTGACGGGAAATCAGTGAGATATACATCCTAACTAATATTATAAAAGCGAAAGTGGCTTTATTTGTTTGTACTTTTGTTGGTTTGTTTACAATTCTTTTCGTCTAAACTACTCAACCCGATCATCATTTAATTTTGTATGCACATAATCAGGGTGGCAGATGGGAACATTGGCTACCTTTCCCCCTCCCCACACAAAAAAAGTATTCAAAGATTTGTATTCCAATTTTATAGAAAATCATTAATTTGCGAATATCTCATCGAAAAAAAGTCACATTTGTTTGATTTATTATTTTTAACTTCACAATTTCAAAATTACCACAAATTAGAAAATATATATTTTTTTTTAGATTGGGTGTTTTTATGTTCGTGAGTATCTCATCGACAAAAGTCACATTTGTTTGGTTTATTATTTTTTACTTCTGTATTACCACAAATTAGAAAACAATATTTTCTCAGATTATGTGGTTTTATGTTTATCCTCTCTAGCACAATATTCACTTATTTGCCGAATAAGACTGCAGCAACCTAAACATTTAAGTACTTTGCAAAAAAAAATTCACTAAAGCGAATTTCGAAGAATGAAGCTCCTTCTTCCCCCATAGATTTTAAAAAGAAATATTCCTTTCGCATCTGAAAATTCGAGTCACGTTCTGGAAAAAGTATTCTTTACTACTTCATTTTAAACCACTCGCACAACGTTTTCTCAAGAGCATTTCGAGATGCAGCACACGGAAATATGTAATTTTCAACGTATCACTGTCAAATTCTTATATGTTTTTATGTTTTTTTTTAAAGATCTGATCCTTCTTCTTTTCGTATAAAGACATCCATGTACTCTGCGAGAAATTCGTAGAACCGCTCGTCCCACGCATTTCATAATTCCAGAAAAATACTCCACGAGAAAAAGACTGTTTTTCTATTTATTTATTTTTTTGCTGTGAGTGGGATTTCTATTTTGCGTGTTTGTTCGCAGTATCTGCCTTAATTTGACAGGAAGATTGCTTTTATAAAACTAATTTATTTTGCTTTCAACTAGTGGTACCCGCACGGCTTTGCCGGTAATAGAAAATTAAATGGTCATTTGGTTCGCCTGTATATTTACAAATAATGGATGATGAATTTCTCACCAATACGCTATGTTCATTTGCTCGCCCATGTTATGGTAATTTGCTTGTCCACGTTATGATAATTTGCCTTTGCCCGTCCATGTTATGGAAATTTACTAGTCTATGTTATGATAATTTGTTCGGTATAATGTTCTTAAAATTTTAATAGAAAAATAGCAGAATCAAATTTTCAAAAAATCACTTCGAGGAGCACACCTCCATGGAACGAACTAATTTTGTGTCAAATTTCATGAAAATCAACAGAACGGTAAAGGCTCTATGCGCGTCACTGAGATCCAGACATCCAGATTCTCCGCTTTATTATTAGTAAAGATATGCTCGATAAAATATTTTGCTGCTTCAAAAAATTAATTTTATTTCATACTTACATCATATGTTTTTCCTTCATTTGTCATTTAAAACTTTTTTTAAATCACTCGAATCTTTTTTTTAATGATTTTAATCGCTTTAATGTTATGGATTTTAGCGGCCTGTATTGGAAAGCCCTGTTTTGGTTTAATAATTAAAAAGCTTCAATTAAATACAATCAAATCACTGTCTATTCGCAGTGTGAAACACAGTATAATAGACATTCTTCTCCTTAAAAAATTACGAAAAAAAGCTAATTTTTTAAAGAAAATGTGAATGTTAAAACTTCTCTTCTGAAAAATTTGTCAGCAGATTTGATTAATTAAATCCTTTAATTCAAATTTTGATTTTTAAAATTTAAAATTGCAACATTGCATTTCTGAGTTTAATAGAATCAATAAAGCTCTTTTTTTTTTCCTTTCCGCGATGTTAACCCTACAAGGTTAAATAAGGAAAAAAGTTTTTCTATTTATCAATAAGTCATTTAGTAAGTTTAATTTTTAATATCACGAAGCAACATTCAAAATTTCAAGGCAATTTTCTTCTGTTTAGCTATTCAGATTTCAAGTAGCACTAGTTCTGGAGTTTGCACTCCACAAACATACTGAAAGTATGATAGATTTTCGATTCACAGAAAACGAGTTCCGAATTTTTAGAACGCGTAGCAGGGAACATATGATGGCGAAATGTAAGAATCTTCAAAGAATCGTAGAGTCACTTCGGTCCCACATAATACAGCCTTAATCGAAATGTCTACAAAGTATATATATTAGGAAATGTTATAAAATTTATGCTTCAGTTAAAAATGTTAACTAATTTTAAATCTATTAGAACATTGTACCTTCGCTTCTCTCTTGTCTGTTTACTTGTTAGTTTTGCCTCAAGTACTGATTCTTGGGTAAAATTTCCTAAACAAAGCTTATATATAAATCATATTCTTTACTTCGCCTTAAATAACTCTGCCCCTCTTCTCCTTACACTCCCCCCCTCCCCGCTAGAAGTTAGGACATTGAATTGGGGTTTAACCGATCTTTGTCTCAATACTAAATAATATGAAGACCTCATCAAATACATATTGTTAGTAATCTGTGCTTAATTCAGAGGGTCAAAAAGTCCTGCATTGTCGGCTATTGAACAGTTCCCTCGGGTTTTGAAGAGAATTCCCTTCCCCTTCAGTCCAAATCAGATTTGTGGAAAAGAATATGACTGGTGGCACCATCTCGCGGTGTTCAAACCAGTTTAATTCAGAATTTGAATCTCTCGCATTACGGTATCCTCTTTTTCCATGGATAGTGCTATCCTTAGAATCAATGAAGGCAACAACACGTTTTACTTCGATCAGAAAACTATTTTAAAACGTAATTGTTACAGTATAATCTGGAAAAACTTAAAAATATAATTTTAAGTGACGGCACTGTATTAAGGCTGGCGCAAACTTTTAATCCTTTTTGTACCTCAACTAAAGATGCATGAGTATAAAAAGTCATTTGACTTTTGAATTGTTGAAGAACAATCATATAATTAAAAATCAAAAATGAATTTTATTCCAATTGGTTGAATCATTAAATACGAAAAATCAATTATGACTTTGTACAGAAGATCCATAATTTCTAAATTTAAGCTATGTATCAGAACTAAAAAAAAAAATGCTGAATATAAAAGTTATATGAGTACTAAGCACTATATAAAAATGCTGAAAATTAAAGTTGTTTCATGACTTGTGTATATTCAAAAATAGGAAGGATGCATCATGACTGACATGAGAGATTTAATAATATAAATATAATTATAAATGGCGGCACTGTATTCGAAAGGAGAAAACTTTCATTCCTTTTTGTGCCCGAACTAAAAATGCATGAGTATAAAAAGTAATTTGACTTTTAAATTGTTGAGGAACAATCATGATTAAAAATGAAAGGTTAATCTTAGTCCAATTGGAAGAACCATTAAATACGAAAAATCAATTATGACTTTGTACAGAAAATCCATAATTTCTAAATGTAAGCTATGTATCAGAACTTAAAAAAAAAGCTGAATATATAAGTTATATGAGTACTAAGACTGTGTGTAGAGATGAGTACTCTAAAAATGCATCATGACTGAAAGTAAAAGATCTTTCATGACAAAAGATGAGAGATTAATCTGGACTGAATACGAACGATGAGTTCAGTATATTCCAGGGTATCAAAGTTTTTCAAAATTTTATTCGTTTGTCATACATATTTTCTCTAAAGAATTTCTTAGCATCATTGAAACTAAGTTTTCATTTTGTATTTATGAAATTGTTTCACTATCAATCTCTTTTATTGATAGTGCTTCTGATCTTTGTATGTTTTTCAGAATATCAAGCAAGGTTCGTGTTAAGGTTTGTAGACATATTGTTTTCCTTTTTTTTTCATAAAATAAAGAAACTATGGAGAAAATGCGAATACAAAGAAAATACCCATACACTGGAGAAACTGCATTTGATCTGCAAGTTCTGGTTTACGCTATTCTGTTGCAGTTCTTCTGAATATATTTGTGTTGCGTTGAAAGTTTAAAGTTTATCTTTGAAAAAAAAAAGTATTTTTCATATCAAATCTTTCGTAGTGCTGTTCTCAAAAGGATTTTCAAAACAGAATGCACAAAAATAGCCAATTTTCTGTATTGTAAACTTCCGATTTCAGAGAAGTACAACACTTTCACAACGATAAAGTTTTTTTTATACTGTAGAATTTGCATAGGAACTCAAATAGACAAACCTTTATTTATTTTTGAATTAAAAGTGCATTTACAAAGTGATGCAGATTTAACTAGATAATGAGTTTCAGTCTTTTATCCAAGTTAGATAGCACAGTTTAGCTTTATTTTTAAGCACTATACTTGAATTCTATAAATACAGGGCAATGTTTCATACAAAACTAATAGAAAATTTGCAAGAATAGTACCTTTTTCGAAACACAAAAGAAGGTATTTGTATACGAATCAGCTTTTCCATTTTTATGGATACGATTTTTTCGTTTTTACTTCCTTTTACAAAAAAGGAAGTATTGTATTCGGAAAAAAAATTTCATTAAAAAATCGGCCTTAATTTCCATTTTTCTCACCCCCGAATGAATGTTGAGTTTTTTTTTTTCGACCCGACCACCCGTGGATAAGTGCCTAAGAATGTACAGATACCCGAAATATCCATTTTGACGACTTTCGAGTTAAATACAACGAATTTTCTCGTGACGTCCGTATGTACGTACACTGTAAAAAAAATCCGGAAACGTTTCTGAGTATATCGTGCAGCTGTGGTTCATGAAAGTTTCAAAAACGTTTCTGAGTATTTCGGAATCCTCTTTCTGTAATGTCCAGAAACGTGTCTAAGTATTTCGGAATCCTCTTTCTGTAATTTTCAGAAACGTTTCTGAGTATTTCGGAATCCTCTTTCTGTAATGTCCAGAACGTGTCTGAGTATTTCGGAATCCTCTTTCTGTAATTTTCAGAAACGTTTCTGAGTATTTCGGAATCCTCTTTCCGTAATTTCCAGAAATGTTTCTGAGTATTCTGTGCAGCTGTGGTTCATGAAAGTTTCGAAAACGTTTCCGAGTATTTCGGAATTCTCCAAACAATTTTCAAAAACGTTTCCGAGAATTTCGGAATCCTTTTTCCGTTATTTTTTCTAAAATATAATTCTTTATTATAGTATTGCATACCATATCAGTTTCAATTCTTTCATATCTAAGAGCAATAATACAAGCAATTTTAGAATCATTCGTGGATTTTTTTTTTTTTTTATAATTTCTAATGACAAATAGCATGGTTAACAGCATAACATATGCACAGTTATAAATTTTTGAAAAATTATGAAATAATCTAGTAGTTTCATTCCTAATCACAAAATCGTCGGGGAATTGGAGTGGGGGTACCTTCTGAAAAGTGGGGATTGTTTGTTAAACAATCTTAAACTTCAGTTTTTCTCTCAATATTTTCAAGACAAAACTATCAACATATTGTATTTTTAATGCAGAACTTAAAAACATATCTTGTATCAAACTTGATAGCGTTTATCTTCGGATAAAATTTGACAGGACTTACCTACCCTTCGCGTTCCTAAATTCGTTCACCTCAAGTCAATTTCTCCGACGAACAAAGTGTACCGAAAAGTACCAACAGAGAAATTGATGAATTTAAATATGACACCAAGTCCCCCTGCTGGAACCATTCGGGTTGATTCTTCTGTTCTTGCCCTTTTCCATCTCATCACAAATATAAATACTTATTCAAAATAGGTTACTGATTTTATTTTTACAGTGTGCGCAAAATGCATTATATATTTTATTTATTAAAACATTGAACTCTATTACATGATTATTCCATTTCATATATACAAGAATACCCCCCCCCCACCATAAGAGTGATGGTGCACCCATAAAATGCTATGAAGCGCCCACCCCCCCTTGAAAAAGCAACATCATATACATTATAAATCAAAGTATCATATGCATTATAAATCAAAGTATCATATAAATTATAAGTCAAATACTTTAATATGGTGTATTTTTGACATTTATATAGAGTCCGTAACGTGACCTTTTTTGCCATAACTTTTTAATTTACTGTTTGATTAGCATATTATTTTATTTTGATCTTTTCCTACCAACACACCAGCTCAAATTAAAATAATTTGCAAATCTAACGGTAAATTAAAAAGTTATGGCAAAAAAAGGTCACGTTACGGACTCTACATAATGTCCAAAATACCGTGGAATGCCCCTCATACAATCTAGCTACACTGTTTACAAGAGAATGAAAACATGCAACCTTAAAGGCGAACTATCAAACCTGACAATTTGCATATTATAACATTTAATTCATAATGCTTGATACATAAATGTTCAGCCAAATATTAACTGAGATTGACACATAAAAACAAAGTACACAATAACACTTATTTAAATTTTTTTATAATCTTCAATTCATAAATTTTACAGAATAAAACTAGACACACTTGCACTTTAAATATGTGTTCTATATAATGTAAAATATTTTCAAATTGCAATAGTTCACAACAAAAAAATAATACTGAAGAAAATAGTTTTTTTTTAACGAGATTTATATGAACTAAATCTCTTTAAAGTAATAGAGTTGCAAAGCGACTTACCTATTCGTCGGTGGTGGTCTTTTGCAGGCTTTGGTCACCAAAAAGGTGATTTTTATGACAGAATAAAATTCTGCCAACAAAAATTACCCATTTGGTGTAGAAAGAAGAAAAGTATCCAAGAAAAAAGTGAATTACCTACACAAGTTATGCGACGCAATGAATTTAGATGGCGTCCTCTCGGCAGTTATTTGGTTTTTAATTTCAGTTTGTATTCCTTCCGCGAGCATGCGTCGAGAATTTGCACTTCGTACTTAAAAATTAGTGACATAGCTTCAAATTCAATCTCATGACGATACATATGCAAGAAAATATAAGACTTTAAAATTATCTTCAGTGAATTCATGCGAGGAACAAAACTTCTACTAATCCCCTTGATGAGTGTTACTTCGCATACATGAGTCAGCACTTGTTTTCATTGCGTGCTTTCGAAAGTTTCAGTTTAGTTTTGCTGCTGGACTATAAAATTGCCGTGAGAGCTGCGCATGCGTCGACTCTTACTTTCTTGCTAAACGGGAAACGTTTTTGATTATAGCAGAAAACTGCGGAGGGCGTACGAATCTGTGTATTACGGAAAACTTTTTTGTATATTCAGAGAGTTTTCCGAGATTTTTTACAGTGTATGTATGTGCGTATGTGTGTATGTATCTCGCATAACTCAAAAACGGTATGTCCTAGAAAATTGAAATTTGGTACGTAGACTCCTAGTGGGGTCTAGCTGTGCACCTTCCCTTTTGCTTGCATTCGGATGTTCTTAATGGGGTCTTTTGCCCCTTTTTGGGGGGAAATCATTGTTAATTTCGATGTAAACGTAAGTGTGTTATAATTTGTCGGACACTTGGCGATATAGCGCCAGTCTTTTGGTCGCCAAGTTTTATCGCCAATTTGGCGTTTTTTTTTTTTCTTTTCTTTTTTTTAAAATTTGGTTTCAATTTGGCCACTGTTGGTGATACTTAGAGAGTAAACAACTGAATCACATTAAAATGCCAATAATGGGGAAATGACATTAAATTGGAGTAAAAGGAAGTCATGTGATTTACACATCAGCTCGTTTAAAGTTAATATCAGAGAAATATTTAGATAATAGTGTGCAGCTGAAGTATTTGCAAAGTGCTGTAATATCACACCTGCATTAATTGCACACACACATCTTCGAAAAAAAAATCTCTAAAACACGTGCTGCACCAAGATGGGGTGATGAAGAAATGCATTATTTTTATTCCTACTATAAGAATAAACGTAAATAAATAACTAAATAGTAATGCTTGTCAAACCATAGTAGCTAACCATGTGCTTACCTTCATTTTTTTTTTAAATCAATATAGACGAAAGTATTGATTACAAGCAATTTCTAACTTTGTACGAAGTTTGAAAAGAACAAAAAAGTTATTTTCTCTTGCTTGTTTTTTCAATAATCTATATAGCTTTCCATTAAAAAGTACTGAATTTTAATAATAAAATTTAAAAAAAAAACATCAGACAATTTGAATTTAGTTGTATCATGCTATTTTTTTTAAATGTTTCGAGTAAAATAAGTATTATTCTGCCGTGAGCAAATAAAAAGCAGTACCTGCAAATTTTTCTTTTTCTTTCTTTTTTTTTTTTTGTGTGTATTTTTATCATCTATCGTACGTTAGCTTGATTGTACAAGCTTGCTTATTTCGTTTACGCTGAAATAAGTCTCATTCCAACATTTCCGTGTTGTTAGTGTTGAATTTGAAACATGTTTCTTCAAACATCTCGAAAACTCAGTTCTGCAGATAGTGCCATTTACTTGCCCACAGCAGTATTATCTTTTATCTGTAGATATTTGATGCAGAATCTTTTGGCTCGCTATTCCCGCTTGAAAGTATTCAAAATTGTTTTAATTTCAACACAAAAATTTTGTTTCCTCATAAAAATACGATAAAAAAATGCACCAAAATATTACTTCCGCATGCCTGATTCCTTCTTTGAAGTATTGAAAAGTATAACCTGTAAAACATCGCTCATTTGGAAGAAGAGTGCCACAATACGAAGGAATGAAATTTTACAGGAGAAGCGTTTGAAGTTAACCTCTTCAGGAAATTTTCTGTAAGAAAAATAAATTTGCTGTGCTCTCCAGTGTTTAATATTAGAAAAAAAAATTGTCGTTAGTTTCCAAAGAAGATAACGTTATTTGAAGCCCTTTAAGCGAAAAAAAAACGAATCTGATGTGTGCATCACATGACTTCCTTTTACTCCAATTTAATGTCATTTCCCCGTCACTGGCAATTTTAATGTGATTCAACAGTTTACTCTCTAAGTATCACCAACAGTGTCCAAATTGAAAGAAATTTAAAAAAAAAAAAAAAATCGCCAAATGTGTCGCAAATTTGGCGACCAAAGGACTGGCAATATATCGTCAAGTATCTGCCAAGTTATAACACCAGTTGAGTTTACATCGAAATTAACACTGATTTTAACGAAATTAACGATTTTAATGAAATTAACAATGATGCCCCAAAAAGGAGCAAAAGACCCCATTGGAAACACCCGAATGTAACCAAAATAAGAGGTGCACAACTAGACACCACTACGTACCAAACTTCAACTTTCTAGGACTTACCGTTCTCGAGTTATGCGACATACATACGCCCATCCGCACATACGAACATACATACGTACATACAGACGTCACGAGAAAATTCATTGTAATTAACTCGGGAATCGTCATTATGGATATTCCGTGTGTTTATATGTTCTTAGGCACTTGTCCACGTGTGGTAGAGTCGAAAAAAACTCAATATTCATTCGGGGCTGAGTAAAATGGAAATTAAGGTCGCTTTTTGAGTGAAAATTTTTTCGCGAATACAATACTTCCTTTTTTGTAAAAGGAAGTAAAAAGAAATTAAAAATTTTGTATTGTGGCACTCTTCTTCCAAACGAGCAACACACTAAACAGCAAATACGTAGCTGGTTAAAATATTTAAACTTTTAAACAATGCTTGAGACAATATATATATATATATATATATATATATATATATATATATATATATATATATATATATATATATATATATATACTATATATATATCTTTTGGGGTTCAAAACAACAACACTGGTACAACATTTCAAAAAGAGAATAAATACTTTTAATTGCTTTATTCTTCTGCCAAACAATCTATGCTTCGAAAGCTCAGATCCAGCTATTTATCATAGCTGAAACATCTGATGAATACGACGTTGTTACATGGAATATCGTTCCAACGACCTGCCAATTTTCGCACATGAGCCTTCACATGTGATTTATCGACCAACAAAATACAATGTGATGATTACGAAGGGAGATATAAAATCGATTTTATCAGCACAAGAGCAGTAAATCATCCGTCTTAGGAACTTTTGGATACAAGCAAACGCCTTTTTTTTTCCCCGCATTTTCTAATGTGAAAACAAAATAGCAAAACATGCAATGAACATTCAAAGCTTAAGCACAAAGCAAAGCTATCATTCTTTAAGCCTCAAATATCCAAAAGTAGTTATAATGTTTCTGTTTATATCTCTATAAAAGGGTGGGAAAACTCATAATATTTTACAAATAGTTAATTTTTTATTACCTTCTTTTTCAAACGTAATTAAATATGTAAAATGCTAAGCAACTGGTGGTTCGGCAACGACCTTTTTTTTACGTTAACTAAAAATAGTTTTTTTTAATGAGTTTGATAGAATGTACTTTAATGTAGGAAATAGCAAACAGTTGTTGTTTTGTACGCATATACATTTTTAAAAAACAAGCAAAAAAAGAAACATTAATGAATACGTAAAAACTTAATATTGTCAGACTAAATCTTTCATTCAAAGAAAGTTTTAAGGATTAAAAATAGAGCCAAATTAAAATTTCTTTTAAACAATTTGCTTAGTTTTATTTTTCGGTGGCAAAAATGTATGTAGGGGAAAGGGGAGCACATGTGAACAATTTCTTTCATCACTTAGGTTTTCAAAAAAATACTATCAATTTCTCAAAATAAAGATGTCTCCATAGTTGAATAGTTTTCATTTTGTGCCATGAAATATTAAAGTTTCGTAGCACGTTCTTATCTCTGGATAGACAAGAGGAAAAAAAAAACTTACAAGCCTACATAATACAAAGAATATTTTATCGTGTAAAGATTATTGCTATATACACTTGCATCAAAAAGTTCAGGTGCAACATGTTTTTCGAAACTCACCATGAAAAAAATGGCAACAATAAAATGCATAGTTTGCATAAATCATAATAACAAACTTTAAACCCATTTGTGAAAAAACGATAGGTACCACTTTTATTTTATAGAAAAGAACATATCTTTATGAGTGAGAAAAAATATGCAAATATCAAGCTTTCGTACTTTTGTGTGTAAGTTACGTTGATTTTCAACTGTTGTTGGCAGTTTCGGTGACAATACTTAATAGATTTGAGAAAATGTCTCAGAGACGTCATTTACCCGATTTGTTAAGGAGGCGCGCAGTTGGATGGATGGAAATGGAACTATCTCTGGCTGATGCTGCTACACGTCTCAATGTGTCTCGTATTGTTGTTCAGCGACTTTTGGGATCAATATCAATCCGAAGATTCTGTGTCCAGAAGACCTGTTCCAGGCCGACCACGAGCTACAACACCTGCAGAAGACCGTTTTCTAGTTCTTTCGGTCCGAAGGAGAAAAACCACTACTGTGCCGCAGCTCGGTGCAGACACCTTTGTAGTATCAGTAAGAAGAATCTCTGCTACTACGGTGCGAAATCGTCTTCACAATGCCAGTCTCTATGCAAGACGACCAGTTGTGTGTGTTCCCCTCAACGGACCGCAGCGAAGGACCCGCTTATGCTGGGCAAGAGAACATGTTCCCTGGATGCATAATGCACCCAGCAACAATGGGCTTTTGTGCTGTTAACAGACGAGTACAGATTTACATTCGAGAGTGATTCAGGGCATCTACTGATCTGGAGGGAAAAGCGCACAAGACATCATCAATCAAACACTATTGAAGGACATAGTTATAGAGGTGGTGAAATCTTGGTTTGGGCCATGCTCAGTCCAAACTACTCTCGCTTGGTGGTCAAACTGACCTGCATGTGTTTCGAAGAGGAACTCTAACTGGTCTGAGATATTGGGATGAGATCCTTGATCCATATGTCCGCTCATATGTTGGTGATATTGGTAATGACTTCATTCTGATGGATGCACGACTTCACCGAGTTTGGATTGTTGAGGAGTATCTTGAGGATCATGGTTTGAAACGAATGGAATGGCCAGCTCGATTTTCGGACCTGAATCCAATAGAGAATCTTTGGGACTATCTTGGCAGACAGGTTGCTGCTTTAAATCATCCTCCAAGGTCGTTACATGAGCTGGAACAAGGCTTACTCTGTTTCTTGTCCTTGCTCCTTTTCCAGTGTTTGAAAACTTAATAAACAGCATGGAAAATCGATGCCGCCAATGCATTTAAGTTAAGAGGGACACATTTCTTACTAGAACCAATTTTTATATTGTTTCTATGAGATTTTACTACATAACACTGCGATGTTGTGTTTTATTCAAGAATGGACTTTTCCGCAAAGATTACTTTTTTTGCTATAAACCGTTTTTGCAACACACTTATACAAATGCCTATAACGCATTCAGTAAACGAGCTGATGTGTGCATCACATGACTTCCTTTTACTCCAATTTAATGTCATTTTCTCATTATTGGCAGTTTTAATATGATTCAATAGTTTACTCTCTAAATATCACCAACAGTGGCCAAATTGAAACCAGATTTTTAAAAAAAAAATTAAAAAACCGCCAAATTTGTCGTTAAGTGGCGACAAAACTTGGCGACCAAATGACTGGCGATATATCGCCAATTGTCTGCCAAATTATAACACCACGTGAGTTTACATCGAAATAAATTAACAAAGATTTCCCCCCTTAAAAGGGGCAAAAGACTCCCTTTGAAGCATACGAATGCAACCAAGAAGGAAGGTGCACAACTAGACCCCACTAGGAGTCTACGTACCAAATTTCAACTTTCTAGGACATTCCGTTATTGAGTTATGCTACATACATACATACATACGTACATACAGACGTCACGAGAAAACTCGTTGTATTTAACTCTGGGATCGTCAAAATGGATATTTCGGGTGTCTATACATTCCTAGGCACATATCCACGTAAGGTCAGGTTGAAAAAAAAACTCAACATTCATTTGGGGGTGAGCAAAATGGAAATTAATGCCGATTTTTGGGTGAAAATTTTTTCGCGAATACAATACTTCCTTTTTTGTAAACGAAAGTAAAAACTATTTAATGCACATATCCTCCAAATTTTGTGTTTATACATATATTCATTTGCAATTAAGACGCAAAAAAACGGTTGTTGTACAGTAACTTTTGAGGCGAGTGTATTTCGTTTCAGCTTCAAACAGAATATGAAGATGAATTTTAAAATTATTTTAAACTTAAATTTTAACTTAATCAAAATCTTTTTCTTTATATTTAATGTAAGTATTACATAAAATTAAACTCTTAACCAACTATTAAGTTACAAAAAAATTTTTTAAATAAAAATGTAAGTAAAAAAATCAATGAATATTTAATAATAATAATAATAATAAGTTAACAATGAATTTGCTAACTTATTGTAGAAAAATAATAATTTTACACATTTTCGGACTAGACTAATATTTATATGACGGAGAGGATATCAGTAACGGAGAGGAAATTATTCACATGTGTCCTTAGATGATGTGTTCACAAGTGTCCCATCATCTACCTCAGAACTTATTTGCAAAAAATAAAGAATTCTTTATTAAGTAAAAAGTATAAACATTGTCAAAAATTTACTGAAATGTTAATATAATTGTTTGCAATAATTAAGTTCAGTTTATTATTTAGCTGAAAATATGCTTGATTGCTAGTTTACTTGAGGAAGACAGTGATAAAATTTCATCAGCATCTGACAAAACAAAGAAACTGTCAACACAGGAGCATAAACTGGCTCGTTGCTCGAAAAGTTTGTCAAAGAAGTAGGACTGGTACTGACATTACTTGATCATTTTTCAAGATTTTTCGCTTGATGTTAAACTAGTAAAACATACCATGTTCACATGTGCTCCCTTTTCCCCTACAATGTCAAGATCTACCTGAATACTTCAGGAAAATTGCATGTTGCTTTCCATAAAGCGAACTGAATTGTCAATATTTAGCTAAATACGAGTATGATTACCAATGCTTGAGAACTTGTATAGAAATTTACATTACGTAACTGTTACATGAAAAATGTGTTTTTTGGCTGAAACAGTAACGTATAATGCCTTACATAGTTTTGAGCATTATTTTTATGCACTGCTAGATATATGTCTATTTTTAACGGTTTGAAAATTAGCAATTGGCTAAAATAAGTGTGAACAGCGTGAAAATGACAAATACGCGCAAAAACGGTATTCTTAACTATCCATTCAAAATTTTTAAAAATTTCAATGCATGTAATATGTATATATAGGAAGATTTGAATTATTATTTTTTTCGTTTTACCACTCATTTCCACCTATCGCATAAGCCAAATATCTCTTTTTTCGTCCACGGTGCAAACTTTTAATATTTTTTTCCAGTTTAAGAAAAATTTATTTTAATGTCAATACGCGGATAACATTTGTAATGCTAAAATAACTCTCAAAATAAACTTGTTTCTTAATTTATCATTCATGATTTTAAATATGGATGTTTAAAACTTCAAAAGTGTACTAGATTTCTTTTAACAAGTGGAAAAAACTTTCAATAATTAGCCACTGCGAAACAGTTTTGTATAAGTATGCATTTAAACAGTTTTGTCATAGAAGGAACAAGTTGAACAGAAAAGAACTGAAATTTTTGAATAAATATTTTACGTTTTTACAAAAGGTAAGGCTTAGCAGATATTCGATTTTGTGTTCACAGCATCTTTGTAAATTACTCTAATAATAAATGTCACTTTAATCTGTCAGCAAAATGCAAAAAAGAAGTTATACAATCTTCATGTGTCGCTTTTCCAAAAACAAGTACCTTTTCGTATAGCATGAGAGCTAATTACAATGAAGGCTTGATACTAAGAATAAGAAAACGAAGCAAAAAGAAAACGAAGTTTTTCGGGGATGGAAAAATGCAGGGTTCTTCATGAATAAATTAACAAGACAAAAATGACAGTTTCACCACCACATTTTGTATTCTTGAGTTGAGTATGTCCAGCCCACACAAACATGTCAGCCTTTAATTTAGAATTAATGAAAAAAGTAACAATAGCGGAAAACTGAGCAGAGAGAAAAAATATTTTTGTGATTCATATAAAGTAGGGTGTGACGTTTGAGTCGTCTAAGTTCTGCATAATTCAGTGTTAAACGGCTACGATATGTTTTCTTCTTAAAACGCGGAGTTAAAAACTAAGAAAGTAAATTACTTTTATCATAACAGATAAAACAAAATCAACCCTAACGTAATATTTTATCAGTGCTTTAAAAAAGTGTCCGTTAAAAGTCAGCTAAATATTTCTGTCAAGGACACAATCATCCACAGGTTTTGTTCCGAAATTCCCATGCTGTTTATGAGCAAGACTGTTCAATCAAAATTAAAAATAACATCAAGAAATTATATAATTCACGATATCCGGTTCTCTTTATGAGCAGTCAATTTATCATTCTTTGTATTTTTACTGATATGTAGAACAAAAATACTGTTTGGGAGAGTTGGGAGGAAGGGACAGCTGAATTTCTGCCGAGATGAACTAAAAAAATATTTTCTAGCAGATTAGAGCCTAAAGCTACTGTATCTACTGGAAAAGCTAGTAATAATTTTACGCAGTTTATTCCATCTTTATGTGCAGTTTAAATGAAATAGTTCTTGTTTCCGGGAAAAAAATCATCATACAATACATCCCTAACTCATTTGTCGGTTTTTAGTTCCTTTTAAAAAAAGGGGGGAAGTATTGTATTTGCGAAAACATTTTCACTCAAAAATCGGCCTTAATTTCTATTTTGCTAAACCCCAAATGAATGTTGAGTTTTTTTACCGACTCTACCACACGTGCATATATACCTAAGAACGTCTAGTCGTCCGAAATATCCATTTTGACGATTCCCGAGTTAATTACGACGAGTTTTCTCGTGACGTCTGTATGTACATATGTATGTATTTGCGTATGTGCGGATGTATGTCGCATAACTCAAGAATGGTATGTCCTAGAAAGTTGAAATTTGGTACGTAGACTACTACTGAGATCTAGTTGTGCACCTCCCTTTTTGGTTACATTCGGATGTTCCAAAGGGGGTCTCTTGTACCTTTTTTGGGGGAAATCATTGTTAATTTCAATGCAAACTCAAGTGGTGTAATAATTTTGCACACACTTGGCGATAGACCACCAAGTTTTTAGTCGCCAAATTTTGTCGCCAACTAGGCGATAAATTTAAATTTGTCGTTTTTTTTTTAAATCTGGTTTCAATCTGGCCAGTATCGACGATATTTAGTGAGTTAACAATTAAATCACATTAAAATTTCCAATATTGTTAAAATTAATATGTATAAACAGTTTTTTTATTTTTTTGCTTCGGTTCGCAACAAACTTGGGGTGAAAATATTTAAAGTGTTTCTTTGCTAACAAGTCCAAGGCACCATTATTATTAAATTAATGTAAAAGAAAGTCATGTGATGCACACATCAGCTCTTTTATCACTATGTTCGGAAAAGTTTAAAATTAGAATTTAGAAAAAAATATAATACTGATAATGTTCGACAAGAAAAAAAAGAAAGAAAAGAAAAAAATCCCTTCGAAACTTTGGGGAAAAAAATCAATATTTTCTGTTCACAACGGCGAGGATATGTATAATAACAAGAGGACTAAGTATTCAACTTAGCCTTATTAAAAAACAAATACTATTTTCAGTTTTTATTTAAGCAGATAATAAATGAAGCATTTCTCAACACAAAAGAAGATTGTGACCATTTATATGTAATCACGGAGAGAAAAAAAACAGAGCACTTTCATATTCAATTTGCAGTTAATCTCTTGAAAGTACTTTAAAGTACAAATTTGAAAAAAAAAATCCTTAAACATTTTACAATTGTATGTTATTATTTCAGCTTCAAGGTCTAGTAATTTCTTTAAACTCTTAGCAGCCGCAGTAAGTGTTTACATTTGCATAATTAAAAGAAAACGGACTTAATGGAGAGGAAAAATTTAATGAGGAAACATAGCTCAACAAGAAGTTCCAATTAAAGATTTAAATTAACCACAGCGCGTTCAAAAGAGCTGGAAAATTATCGTTCTTTGCAAATGAAAAGTCATCCAGCGTTTTAAAGTGATAATTGAAGTTTCTTCGGTTATTTCTCTTTATGTTTTCAAGTGCCATTACTTATTTTAATGGAGTGATAAGCAAAGAATTTTAGTCAGAGATCAAACTTTTTAAAAGCATCCTCATCTATTATTAAAAGGCACTTGTCTGAAAGGAGACCGAACAGTTATTATTGAATGAAACCAAGCGTATTAATAAAATCAAAGTTGGTGTTCAGATTTTGAGAAAGCTTCTTTTACATTTCACTGACAGTGATGTTTCATAGAACGCTTTACTTTGCTCAATAAATAGGGTATCCAATTGTACTAGTATTAAAAACTTCTCAATGCATTTTAACTCAAAGAATTCCAGCTATTATTATTAGTACACGGTACTAAAATGAAGTTAGGTAGCCTATTACTGTAGAATAGATCTATACTTAAATTTCGGGGCATGCATTGCCCACGTTGCTTTCCACTATATCAGGAAGTGATATACAACGGGGGAAATTCTTTTTTTGTCAGAAAAAAGTTGGCAACTGGTATTATAACCTTCTCAGCGGTGAGGCTTCTGCAGTTTCTTTTGAAGTCAAATAGACTAAAAAAACGTGGGACAAGTGGAACCACAGGGCTGACTTGTATCTACAATATATAGGATGATTATACACTGCTCGACATTGAAAATGCAACACCAAGAAAGAGTGGTTAGAAAGTGATGAAATTTGAAGAAAAAAAAACAGAGACAGCAAGGAATAATAAATGATCTTAATTTCAAAATGATAGGCAGAATACAGAGCGAGAACGGCGTCGGCTCAGTAGGATGTAGGACCACCGCGGACAGCGATACACGAAGAAACACGTCTAGGCAGAGAGTCAATAAGGCTGCGGATGGTGTCCAGAGGGATGACTCTCCATTCCCTTTTAACCATTTGCCACAGTTCGTCTTCTGAACGAGGCCGGGACAGAGTCTGCAAACGGCGTCCAATTATATCCCACACATGTTCGATTGGTGACAGGTCAGGAGCGTATGGTGGCCAGGGAAGCATCTGTGTGCCTTGGAGAGCATGTTGCCAGATGCGAGCACTGTGTGGTCGGACGTTATCCTGCTGAAAAATTGCATTAGGTAGCCCTTAAAGGTAAGGGATTGCCACCGGTCGCAGCACATTATCCAAGTATCGTTGGGCCGTCATAGTGCCCTGAATACGAACTAGAGGTGATATGGAATTCTACGCAATTGCACCCCAAACCATTATGTCACGTTGTCGTGCGGTGGGACGCTCCACAGTTGCTGCCGGATTAGATCTGTCTCCACGTCGACGCCACACACGTATTTCGCCATTCTGTCATCTACGGCGCTTAGTCCGGCACCATACTAAACGTTGCTGTCTATGTTGTGGGGTAAATGGCACTCTTCTTAGCGGACGCCGTGATTGCAGACCACGTGCAACCAAACCACAGGAAATGGTTCTGGTTGACACGGGAATATTCAAGGTATCTTGCACCTGCTGCAGAATCGAGGAACAAGTGACTTGTGGGTCTGCTACAGCTTGTCGGTGGATGTGTCGATCCACGCGTTCTGACGTCACTCTGGCTGCCCTTCAATCTTGCCACAGTTCGTTGTTCCAACCATCTTTGGCACAGCCGATGCACCGTGCTCGCATCCATGTGGGTATCAGCTGCGATTTGACGTACGGACCAACCTCCCCTTCTCAGTCCGATCACCATACCCCTCGTGAAATCGTCTATCTGCTGGAAGTGCCTTCATTAACGACGGTCTGGCATTCTCTCGTGTTACAAGTATCCTTCAAGACAAAAACAAAATTTCCTCGATAATTCTCCAGTCAGAAATAACGACACGAATATTGCCCATTGTGCAAAGTCCTTCCCTTATTAGCCTACTTTCCCAGTAAAAATCAGAGAAAGAAGAAAAAAGCATGAAAGAAGGCTTAATACATCTTAAAAATATCCCGAAAAACAAAAAAAAAAGTCAAAAATAAATAAAATAGATAAATATTGAAAAATTAAAAATTGGAAAGTAGGGTATTGAGATGGGGAAAAATGTCTGTCGGTCTGTCTGTCTGTCTGTCGGTCTATCTGTCGGTCTGTCTGTCGGTCTGTCTGTCTGTCCCCCCTAATAACTTTTGAATGAATAGTCCGATTCGAACAATTTTTTTTTGTTAGAAAGATCTTGGCGAGGACATCTCATTCCCCGTATTCATTTTTTGATTTGAACAATTTTTCGTTCAATTTTGAACAGTTCAAAAAAACTTAACATCAGCGCCTACGGGGAAATTCAAATCAAAAATAAATCTTGAACTTAGAAGCGAAGTGGCTTCAAACAAACTTTGTAGGGAGAAACTTTTGATAAAAAACATGTATCGAAAATATCTTTTTGATTTGAACAAGTTTTCCTTCAATTTTGAACAGTTCAAATCTCTTAACATTAGCGCCTAAGGGGAAACTGAAAGTCAAAATAGATTCCGAACCTAAAGGCGGATTTACTTCAAACAAACTTTGTTGGAAATAGCTCTTGACGACCTACTCCCGACTCCGACTCCGAGAATTTAGGGGCACCTGACACCGACTCCGA
Source organism: Uloborus diversus (assembly GCF_026930045.1). Lineage (NCBI taxonomy): Eukaryota > Metazoa > Arthropoda > Arachnida > Araneae > Uloboridae > Uloborus > Uloborus diversus. The sequence goes on along the minus strand of NC_072737.1, from coordinate 82,942,998 downwards.
CTCCTGTTCCCGACAATTAATCGGACTCCGACTCCCCGACTTCGACTCTGACTTCGTAGCTTTGGCAAACATTTATACACGGAGGACAAATGACTGACTCCGATTCTTGGATATTCGACTCCGACTCTTTTATCCCAAAATGAGATTGACCCCGACTCCGACTCCGCTGCTGTGGTTTTAACTGTGAAATAATTATTGTTGATATGATTTGTTTTTACTTTCACGCTAAAGTTTTAATTTAGGTATTTAGTTTTCGGTGAATAAACTCGAAAAATATGCGCAGATGATTTTTTTTTTTTTTTTTTTTTTGACAATGAAAATTATTTCTTTAAGTTGACATTTTATTGTTTTTTTTTTTTATTCTGGTAAGTGCATTAATTCGTTTAAAAAATTATTTTTGGCAACAGGGGAAAAAGAAACGATTTTTTTTTATATGATATATTTATTTTAATGAACTTATTATTATTATTTTTTCGTTTTGAAAGCTGTTAAAAAATTTTTTAATGGAAAGAAGTGTATTAGCTGCTTTGTTTAAAAGGTGCTGCTATTTTATTTGTTCGTTTTTTTTGAAGAAAAGTAAGGAATATTTTATTCCTAGAAATCAGCTTAAAATATAAAAAAAAATATGTTTGAAAAAATTTGCGATTTCAGCTATTTTTGAGAATATTGATCAGGTAATAGAAAGTAGTATGGGTATACGGGAAAGTAGGCTCGTCTAGTTCTAGACGGAACTTCTTGTATCTTACTTCACGTGCGTCGGAGAGCGGCGCATTTCACCTCATTTACATAACTCAGTGATGTAGGTCTACTCTAAAATTTGCATAAATTTCAGAACACTGCTTCTTGGTGTTGCATTTTCAATGTCGAACAATGTAATTTAAATCCCAATTTCAAAACGCTCTAAATTAAATATCACAGCTCAGAATGATTTGATTCTTCGCCAGCACGGTTGTGATGCATTAGGAATTTTTTTGTTGAAGACAAAAACAGTTCTAAAATATGCCGGTAGACAGCGCTGCGAGGATTCAAACTGCTGTTGTGAAATTCTGCTAATTACTACGACCTGATATGCTAGCATTCATACAATCAGCACAGACATATGATATAGTGTTGAACATGCCCTTTTAGAAAACAGTTCCGGCGGCAGAATGTGGAGAATGTGAAATCAAAGATGTATTTCAATGAGCTCTTCCTTTTCTTTTGTTACTACCACTAGTTTTCTGTAAGAGAAAATATCTTGCTGGTAAATTGTTGGAACCTATCGTATCTTTGCTGCGAACAATATTTGCGTGCTTAGCGAATCCTTTAGTAGGCTTTCCCTTTAAATTTACTGAGTGCGCTATCTATTGGCAGATTTTGGAACTATTCTTTTCCTTCGACAAACAACTTCTCATCTTTTTACGTCTGTTCTGGTGAAATATTAGAGCATTCTAGCCATTAATTTTTAAATTGGAGTGTTTTGAAATAGGGACTTTAATTATAATCAACTCATATATTTGTCTTTTTATTTATTTTTCGAAAGAAGAGAAAAAACAACTATAGGAAAAACTCACCCATTTTTGTTACTCCTCCACCTGTTTTTATTACCACTTTAGTTTCAAAATAATACTTCTATATGTTTAAAATATCTCCATTCGTTTTTCCACACCACTAGATTTTTATAATTTATTTTGCTGCGTAGCACATTCTAGGGAGCTGGAAACTTCTACCGCATATATGCATTTCAGAGTAGCTTGCAACTATTAACTTTAGAACTATTGAATTATACATTATGCTGTGCACAGTGCAGCAAACTTAAGAAGAAAAACTGGTATTATAATCTTGCCCACAGAGTTGCCTTCTGTAGGTTTTAAAAGTCAAATGCACAAGAACATATGAAGTTAAACCACATGGTTCCTAATTACCTTTAAAAAACTGTAGGGTAGACCGGGGCACGTTTACGAGGATTTTTTTTCAATTAATTTTCTAATTTTTATGTTTGAAATAAGGAAATTTTACATATGGCGATTTATGAAGCAGTTAATGGAGTCAAAATTGGTATATTCAGTTGTTGCTCAGTTTGTATTTTTAACCGTTAAAAAAATATTTTTTGAGTCCAAGTCAGTTGCGTAAAGTTACCCTGGACACGGGTCACGTCTAAGCATATTTATTTTGATACCTAACGTGGTTCTGTTATTGTTTTGAACTTAATGCCTTACCATCGTTGAAATAAAGCAAATTTATTGCAGACTGCATAGTGTATAAAGTAAAGGCTAAACGGGCATGAAGATTGCACTACATGATTGTAAACTATAGGATACGAATTTGTAACTCAACGATAAAATAAATAGTGATTTTCAAAACTAAATAGCCTGAAAATACTTAAAAGGTTTGAGACAGTCCGGAGCGAAAAAAAGAGTCAGGGAATGTTTAAAAATCATACACCGTAAGAACGTGCGTAAAGGTGCTCCAACGTCAATGCGTAAATTTACCCCGTTGCCAAGTTTGGATTTATTTTTAACGTGAAAACAAATTTAATAACATTTCAGTTCCAACAAGTGCAATTCCCAAAAAAAGGATTAATTTCTGCTAATTTTTATATATTTGTTCTTTCTTAACTAAGTATTATTCACTAACAATAAGCTTCAAAACTTTCAACTCAAAATATAATCGACTCGGTTGAAAACAGATTATTCGTTCTGCATGCTATACCGAAGTTTGACTGATGCTTAAAAACTTGTGAATATATTTCCTTGGAAGCAGCCTCATTATGTTATGCTTGTTGGCTCTTCGTTTGAAAAAGTTTGAAATTTGTTTTGAAAAAAGTGCACTTCGTAAACGTGCCCCATGCGTAAACGTGGCCCGGTCTATCCTATCCATTAAATGTATGAATTTTATTTATCTGTGAGAAAGAGAACAAATCGCTAAAAGCACCTATTTTTGTAACGCATATTTCAACAGAAGTAATTTAGTCCCATCTCCCTTACGAGCGTCTCGATGTGCCTAATAGAGTAATTATCTTGCATGTGTAAATATATTCTTCTCAGTGGAATGCAGTTTTCTATTCTACTGCGAACAAGAAATATTTTTATTTCCCTCGCTCGAAGCACTTCCCATTTTTCTTTGACTGACTTTCTTCTTTGCTTACTTCATCTGTTTTGCCCATTGATACCTATTGCTCTTTCCCCGTTGTGTTGGAAATTACATTAACAATCCATTAGTTCTTTTATTTACCTCTTACTTGCAATCGTTTTTCCTCTATCGCTTTCTCTATTATAGCACATAAGCATATTTAAACTCAAATGTTTATTTGTACAGGGTTCGTACGCTCCTTCAAAATTCCTCCAATATTCCTTAATTTAGGGAACTTTTTTGAAGGGAACTTCAAACTCCTTCATTTTGGTTTTGACTCCTTCAAAACTCCTTCTTTTTTAGTTCAAAGCTGTATAATCTTCCTGTATGACAATAACTTAAAATACTTCGCTCGATAACTTAACTTCGCCACAAGGGTGAAGGCATAAAGGCAATTTCAATGCAGTAATTTCGTATATTTATTTTTTTCATAAAGATGTGATTTACAAATTGATCATAGAAGTCATAAAAGTTGAAGGTGAAACATTATTAGATGACTAAGACATTTCATAGGTGAAGTAAAACATGCTTAAATGGTGCTTGGCTATTTTTTCAAGTTTTATGATAATTGTTTTTTTCTCCACCACACTCCCAGCAGCAAAAGTCAGTTTGTCTAATTATTTTTTAACTATTTAAAAATACTTAAGTAGGTGTATTTTGTTAAGTGATTGTGTTAAAAAAAATTGTTTAGTAAATCTTAGTTATGATATTGTAAAAAGGGTCATCCACAAGTGATGTCATGCCTTGAGGGGAGGTCATGTTCATGAAATTGTGACAAAGGGAAGAGAGAGGCAGGCAAAGAGTGACATCACACAGTTATAACAATATCTTTATAAAAAATATGACATGTGACACTTTGTAAAAAAGGGTGAAGTGGTCAAATATGTTGAAAAAAAAAGTGTGACATCGTTTAAGGACAACCCGTTAGTACTCTTTCAAAATCTCATTTTACTCCTTCAAAACTCCTCCAAACTCCTTCATTTTATTCCTGAAATTGAGTACGAACCCTGTTGTATACTAGCTGCGTTCCCGGCGTTGCACGGGCTACTAAGAAAATGAAAGAGATGTCCAATTGGTGTTTTTGTGTTACTCTGACATCAGTTTCTAAAGCGCTGAGGAATAAATAAATACGCGTATTGCAAGGTTTGCAAAACACCAGTAGAACATATTTTTGGCAAAAATCTCTTTAACGTTAATCATAGTTATCAATGATACAAGTTATGAGTATTTTCAGTTAGCAGAAAAGATGAAAATATATGCATTATCAACTATAATCTGTGCTCACTTTAAACTGAATTAAATCTGATAGACTATACCTGAAATATTTATGTATAGTTACAATCAGCTTTTTACATAAAATGACACACACTTTTTGGTTGATTATGTGAAACTAAAGCACCCAGACTTACTAAATACCAATAAGCATTAATTTAATATCAAGCTTTGAAATTCCAACTAAGCTTTAGTTAAAATCCTTAAAGACAATATTTTTTGTTCAACTCTGTTTCACTGTAAGAAATCCAAACAATCTTAATTTAACGTGTTCTTTTAACGATACAAACTGTATTTCAAAAATAGAAATAGGAAGGAAAAGAGAATTATTGCAATTCGAAAACTCACTCATGTTACGGTAAAGAGTCCAGCAAAATAAGCATAATTAGTCGCACATCCTAAATGTACCAAAATATGAGGCCGGTGAATGATAAACTTACACTACAATCAATAAACATTACTAAAGAAACATTTTTCATATGCTGAAAAGAGCTAAAAACGTTGAATGTAAAAAATAAGAAAAGGACAGACGATAAAATAAAGGCTATGTTCGAATAGAGCAACCAATTTTAAACTTATTTAATATGAAATTCTAGATGGAAACGTTGTTTTAAGATTTGGACAGCAGTCAAAAAAATCTCTTTTAAAACAATTTTTAGAATTTTATTTGCATATGCAAAATATCAACAGGAAAGAAATAAAAATTCATGAATAACGTTATGTTAATTAACGTTTTAATTAATATCTCTGCTAATTAAAGTCGTCCATTTACGAGATTGGTCCTATTGTTCTCTTTGGAAAATCTCGAATTGATCGGTATCTCGTTCGACTCTCGATTTGCAGCGGTTCTCGAGAAGATCGATCTTCAGAAAGGCAGACGAACGCGAACAGATTTTAATATTATAGTGGATAGATTAGTTGTAGAACTAACTTAAACATACTATTAAAAGACACTTTTTAACCTGTCGTAAACAATAACTACTTCTTGCATCGTTCTTTCTATAAGTTACCGTAAACCGGGGCTTGGACCCGAAGTCTCATATTTTTACCAGTTTTATACAGATTTGTTGATTAAACCCATACTGTGCATTGTAACCTTGTTTTTATTACTTTTTAGATGCTCTGCTACCACCTTATAAGCCTTTTTTAAACAACAATTCTAACCCTTTATGTATTTTTTTATTTTTGTAACTCGAGTTCTAGTAACCCCGCACTGGGGTTACTTGGTCCAGCTCAACAGAAATCATTCCATTAGAAAAGCCTGTAAAACGCTTAGTGGGATCAAGAAGAATCAATGATTTAGAAGTAAAACTCAAAATCTATACATTTTAGTGAACAAATTATTTAAAAATTTAATATAAAATCAAGGTGTACATTAAAAAAAATATTTTTAGGAAAAACAATTTTTAAAATAGAAATATAATCTAACTACAGCTAAACAGCTAAAACCAATTGAAATGCTCATTATTTAAACAATAGAAAGTATAAAAACTCCTACCTTTAATACCTTGGTCGGATTTTTCTTTGATATTATTCAATGCCTACTCTTCCTCACAACTAAATACTACATTATGCCCAGACTTGTTTTGTGAACGACCACTTAATTTCCTTTTTTTAGTTGATATTCTTAAGTCAAAATGAGCTGATAACATTCCTTGAGACATTTCTCCAGACTTAATTAAATCTAGAAACAATTGTAACTTTTCATCCAAATAATCCGCATATTTCTTTCATACCCTTTTTATTACATGATAGGCCAATAAACGGGCATAAATATTAACTACCATCTTTATTTTAAAAGATTACAGGCCTTACTTAACATAATGCATTAATGAAATGCGATCAGGGGCTATTTGAACTTGGGTTATACTTGAACATGGGTTCACGTAACCCCATTTCAAGTCATTCAATGCACGTTTACTAACTTATATCAGTTTATGTGTTAATTATAAAGCTATATACTTTAAAACACTATTATTTTATTAAGAAATAGAATTAAAAAAAAACTATCTTTACTTTGCTAATATCAGACGTTTCCGTGAACTTACATGTGGAAGTTTGCAGACACTAAAAACAACTCTCTGAACAACTTGCAATCATAATCTCAATCAGAAAAAGACGGGAATAGCAGAAATTTTGTTGTATAAATCAGCCTTTGCCTATTAGTACTGCTACCTGTAGGGAGAAGGTCAACGAAGTCCATGCATTGAGTTTTATAGGACCAGAGTGGATTTTAAACACTTTTTTCTCTGTGGTTCAAGTAGCCCCTGGAGGCTCAACTTTAAACTTCTGCTTATTATGGTTTTGAAAAGTACATTATTAAAGCCATGAAATTGAGCAAAAAGAAATATTTGAAACAGGCTTTAATTAAAAAAATTCAGGAACATAGTGTTTGACTGGTGCAGTGTAATATTTTATAAAGCCATGCTTTTTTTAATACTGAACATCGTTAGATTAATTTACAATAACGTGTGACAACAATTAGCATATACGGCCGACCTTTAACATTAATTTATATTAAGGCGTCTTTATAGAAAACACTGTCAATGCAGCACAAACAAAACGAGCGTGCATCACATGACTTCCTTTTATTCCTATTTAATGTCACTTTCCCATTATTGGCAATTTTGATGTGATTCAATAGTTTTCTCTCTAAGTATCACCAACAGTGGCCAAATCGAAACCAGATTTTAAAATAAAAATTTAAAAATCGCCAAATTTGTCGCCATGTTGGCGACAAAACTTGGTGACCAAAAGACTGGCGATACATAGCCAAGTTTTCGCCAAATTATAACACCACTTGAGTTTACATCGAAATTAACAATAATTTCGCCCCACAAAAGAGCAAAAGACCCCCTTAGGAACATCCGAATGCAACCAAAAAGGGAAGTGCACAACTAGATCCCACTAGTAGTCTAAGCACCAAATTTCAACTTTCTAGGACATTCCGTTCTTTAGTTATGCGACACACATACGCACATACATACGTACATACAGACGTCACGAGAAAACTCGATGTAATTAACTCATGGATCGTCAAAATGCATATTTCGGGTGTCTGTATGTTCTTAGACATATATCCACGTGTGGTCAAGTCAAAACAAAAAAAAAAAAAACATACATTTGGGGGTGAGCAAAATAGAAATTAAGGCCGATTTTTGAGTGAATTTTTTTTTTTCGCGAATACAATACTTCCTTTTTTGTAAAAGGAAGTAAAAAGAAGAAATAAAAATAGAAAATAAATGTTTCTCTAGATCCATTCAAAAAAAGTAAAATACTTCAAACCTTTTTCACAGCGTTACTTGAAACATATTTGATTTTATTATTGTTCGTTAGTGGACCAACTTATTAATTGACGCTCTATAATAGAATTATACAATATACATACACAAAAATTATAAAAACGTGACGGAAAAAGTAAACTGTCTCAAATATGAAATGTATTTAATGTACTTGACAAAACAGTATCTTTAAATTCTTGAAAAATACAGAAACAATGCTTGTGTAACGCTTACGAAATGAAGCAATATTTATTTTCAATTTTTGTCTACTTTTCATAACATCAGTCAAAGTGCTTGCCGTTAACTATAGATTAATAAATTGAGAAAAAAAAAAGATCATTTATCTTTCAACTGAAAGCAGGGAATAAAAATCCCTCCTTTTCGAATTTTTGCAGATGCATGTTTGAAAACAAAAAACTTAAACGTTTGAAGGTTGCAGAAAATACATTTTTATGACGATGAAAAATGCAGTAATATTTTGTAATGTATGTCTACACTTTTAACCATTGATCAAAATGCTTGCCTTAAAAAGAATGTTAGTAAAATGAAGAAAAAAAAATTAACACATTCAGTATTCAACTGATAAATCGAGAAAAACAAGTCTCTTTTCTGAAATTATACAGCTGCATATTTACCAGAAATGTATAGTTACAGATTTTTGTAGTATCTTCCACCTACAATTCAATTCATCTATTCAGGTTCATTATTATCAACCGCATCCGGTACTGAATAAATTTAAATTTATCTGGCTTATGTATTTTGTCTCTCATGTGAACAAATTATGCAAAGAAAATGATGTTACAATAGATGAATATCAAAGTTTAAAAGTTTTGAATCAATTTTAAACCGTCAAACATAAAGTAATGTATTCGTGTATTTTTATTCACGTATGCAGTATATTGAATTTCAAGGAATAATGTTTGTTTACATTTGACTTTAAGAATAATAAAAGAGAAATTTTTACTATTCATTGCATGAAGCTGAGCAAGAAGCTCAACAAAGCATAATTTCACCCGACAGAATATTTTAAAGACAAAATTTATTATCAACGGGATGTGTTCTGTATAAATATGTAATATTTACTTTCCTGGAGGAATGATATTCATAAATTAGACGTGCATACATGATTATTGAAAGAATGTTAATACCAGTGAGAAAAATAACTCAAAAGAAGATTGCAAATGAAATTTACAAAGATGCCTATATCAATTACACGATAGTTTAAAAGACGAGAAAAACTCTTGCTTGTTCTTATAATATTTATTAAGAGCAAACTCACGACTACACACACACACACTCGTAATTGTGAAAATATAATTTGAATTCAGGATGTTAAAAGGTCAAATTTTTAATACTGATGGAATTGTCTTCAGTTTAAAAGCCAAAAGTTACTTTTCAAAAAAAAATTTTTTAAAATGCTTTCCGTATTTTTTAAATACATATTTAATGCTTGTTTAGCATGATCTTACTTTCGTATGCTAGGCTACAACTCTTCTGTTGCTCGATTTTTTTTTTAAATTTAAAACTTAACATTCAACTATAGAAATAAAAAGAAGCATAATTTTCGAAAGAAAAATACAGGGTGGCCCAGCGGGTAATGTTTGAAACAAATGAAAAAATAAAAACAAACAAGAAACATGAGAAGAATTTAATGACTTATGATGAAAGGACATATTGGGCTATTAATGATATAGAAGTGACCGCCATCTTTAATAAGGACAGCAGTTAGGTGGTTCTGCAGATCGGGTCTTATCGGCAGCAAAAAACCGTCTGTGACCACAGTAGCGGTGACTGTTGCGATAGCTTTTTTATCGTCTTCCACCGATCCAGTATGTTTGAACTTGGCATACAGTCTACGGGGAAGAGGATTGAAACACATTTTTCAGAACAAACATGGAAGCAAAGAGGAAAACATTTGTACCGTCAAAAGCACAAAATGATTCACCTTTCCATAGTTCTTTTGTTTGGCCGATTCTTGTTGTGGAACTTCTCCTGCCATGCTCGTTGAACTGCCTTCACATTTTCATCACATCTGGCCATTTGTAGCACAATAAATACGCGATTTTCCCTCGAATATTTTTGTTTATTTTTACTAACGAGTTTCACACGATAAAGCGCACCGCACACTGAAGGAACATCACATTTGCAATTGCCCACTCAACGGAACATGCACGCACATCAAGTTTGGCTCCACTCACTTGCACCTAGCGCCATCTATTGGACTTTGTTTCAAACATTACCCGCTAGGCCACTCGGTATATTTTAATAGTTTCAAATATTAGTGGAAATCAAATCATGTTTTGATACTTTCTGCATTTTGATTTTTGTATTTTTTCACTAATGTTTCGTATTAAAAAAACGAGCTGATGTGTGCATCACATGACTTCCTTTTCCCCATTATTGGCAATTTTAATGTGATTCAATTGTTTACTCTCTAAATATCACCAACAGTGGACAAATTGAAACCAAATTTGTAAAAAAATAATCCCCAAGTTTGTCGCCAAGTTGGCGACAAAAACTGGCGACCAAAAGACTGGCGATATACTGCCAAGTGTCCGACAAATTATAACACCACTTGAGTTTACATCGACATTAACGATGATTTCCTCCCCAAAAAGGGACAAAAGATCCCATTAGGAACATCCGAATGCAATCAAAAGGGAAGGTGCACAAATAAGCCCCACTAGGAGTCTACGTACCAAATTTCAACTTCCTAGGACATACCGTTTTTGAGTTATGCGAGACACATACACACATACATACGTACATACGGACATCTCGAGAAAATTCGTTGTAATTAACTCGGGTGTCGTCAAAATGAATATTTCGGGTGTCTGTATGTTTTCCTAGGCATATATCCACGTGTGGTCGGGTCGAGAACAAACTCAACATTCATTCGGAGGTGTGAAAAATGGAAATTAAGGCTGATTTTTGAGGGAAATTTTTTCGCGAATACAATACTTTCTTTTTTGTAAAAGGAAGTAAAAAAAGGTTTATGCAATATTATTACTATTTTCCTATAAAATATTGATTCCAACCCTTTTGTAAGTATGATTTATTTCGCATTTAAACAATCTTTAAAAAACATTTTGAAATGTATAAAATGCACCCAACAAGGGTCAAAATTAAACACATTTAAATAAGCTCTTATGGTGACGTAATTAACAACAAAATGAAGTTTATAAGTAATATTTTATAGTTAGACTCCAATCACATGTTTCAATATTTAATCCGAGTTAAATGATAAACGTAAATCTGATTTCAGCTGATACAAAAATAAGTGCGACTATCTTCTTCGAAACATGCTCACACACAATGAAACACAAAAATTGCGAATAAACATTAAAAAAAATAGGTTGCCCCCCCACCCCTCGCCTACGTAGGATAAATCAACAAATCAACATCAGTTGGTTGTTTCTTTATCAGATTCTTAGTTCTTTGCACTTACACAATTGGAAATTGAAGTATTTTTACAAACTTAACCCTGAATCAATGGGGCCCAGCCTCTCCTATCCCCCTCCCCCCTCCCAAACGTGAATTTATTTCTAATTTGGAAGAAAAAAAATGAAGACGCTACCAAAGGTTAAAAATTTCAGAAAAGTTGCCACGGGTGACCCTCCGAAAAAAAAACCGCACGTTTATTTATTTAGCGAAAATAAACCAAAACTTTTGTGCCCGCATTTTTTTTAAGCGTAGAAAACGACAATAAATTGCTTTTCATAAAAATATGTGACTAAATCAATTTAGCCATACTTTTATTAAAAGTTCATGACTAAGCAAAGTTTGCGTTTGATAAATTGGTTTTATGAGTATGAATTATACCACATACGTAATCAATTTTCATGAAACATAAAAGAGAAATTAGCACTTTTTATTTAATGCCAGAAATATTTTTGTCTCGATGGAAGATAAACGAATCCATTACATTTTGCCTTTGACATCTCGAATGTTTATCATTAATAACGTTTTGTTTTAAGTATTTTCTGTACCGTAATATAAAAAGGGAATTAATCACGCAATTTGATTTTTATACGAAACCACCATTTATTATTCATATAGAAAGTTATTTAACTGAGAGAGTTTCGCTTTTTTTTTCCAATGTGAATCGATGCACAATAGCAATTCTTATTTCAACAATTAGTTTTTTTTTATGTTTTTTTCACTTGAACGAAATCAAAAGTGGTAAAAAAAATTCTTTGATTTGAAAATCTTGCTTAGCCACAGAAATAATCAGTGCACAACGAAATTTTAATATAATTGTGCATTTTACTTCATTTATATATTGATTGTCATTTATTATTTTCCGTTTGCATTACTGCAATATTCTAAACCATGTATTTATTACTATTACTTTTACTTTGTTTTTGGTACTTTACTTTCCTTATTGTGCATTAATTCATATATTCCTCTACATGTAACTAATATTTTTATTTTCGCGTTGTAAATTAATCGAATTTATTTGTCAGAATTGTCATCCTGAGAGTTGCGACTTTTCATAAACTTTAAAGTTAGCGACGGAGAATTTGAAACAAACTTACGACTTAGGCAACTAAAAACGATAGCTTCATACAACATTGGTTTGTTTATTTACTGCAGCTTTGCAAAAGTCACAACCTACTGAAACACTCACCTTTTGAAAGTAGAAAATTGTTCGTTAAGTGAACATGTAGGGAAAGCGGAACGTACACGAAAACAAAAGTTGTAGCCAAATCAATCCATTAATACAGCAAGTGGTGATAATATGGAACCCCATTTTGCACACACCAATGCCAGAATTTTCAAAACCAAAACTACATTTACTTCCATTGCAATATCTAGTTTTATTTTATTAGGACAGTGTCATTTTCAAATTTACTCTTCTCCTACCAAATAAGCAAAATTTGATTTTGTCACAAGAATGAAAGTCTTCGACTCGAAGTGCCGATAAACATAGACCCTTGTGATTTTTCAATTTATGTATTTATTTATTTAATACATTTCGTTCGTTGGAAATAGGTCTTTCACTTGCCTTTTCGAAGTTTGGAACGTTTACTAAAATTAAAGTAGAATGTTTGAATAGGATAGCATTGCACAGTATCGCGGTGATTAGACTTTGATCTCTTACGCCCGAAGATTCAGGTCCGAACCTGGCTCCAGTTGGTGGGTTTTGAATATGCATAACATCGAAAACGACCGTGTGACATGAATATGGGGCATGTGAAAGATTCGTGTTAAGTATTCATTTGACTTTGAAGACTCTTAGCAGAATGAAATTCGGTGCAGCTCATCATCAAAGAGAGCCCAGACGATTCCATCTGTTGTGAAAACTGGACATCAAAACTATGAAAATAGCATCCTTTAATGTAGGTGTCACGTGAAGGAATGGATACCAGCTCTTAAACAACAATACACAGTCCCATTTTATAAAAAAAATGAAAGAAAGAAAATTTTAAAATGAACATACACTAGTAAAGAACAAAATCACTGGTCATACACACTAGGGATTTCTATTTACTAAGACTCATGCAGAAACGGCGGATACAGGTAATTAATTATCCCTTATCGCAAAAAGATTAAGGAGTTCTACATAACCAAAGAGTTTCATTTTACCACCACATTCTGACCACCGATGATACCGGAAAGGCATACATCCGTTTTATAGGCGGAAATGAACGCATGTACAGTCGAGCCTCCATATATCGAACTTCCACATATCGAAGTTTTCTATATATCGAAATCCCAGCAAATTTCCATGTCCATTACATAGAAAAATTGTTTCCATATATCGAAAAAATCTCTATATATCGAAAAAATTTTACAGACATTCGTAGATTTTTTTCCCACTTTAGACTGTTTGTCTCACGAAAAATGAAGGTTAGGGGAGAAAATTATGTTCACTAAAGGTTGCTACGAAACTCACAAGGAATCTGTGGTTGAGAGGAGAGTAGATAGATCGTTGTTAGTTCTTAAAAATTCCCTCCAGTTTATTTCAAATCTTAGTTGCAACCAGTAAAACAGTAAAATCAGTTTCAAGTTATTTCTATTATCTGTTGATTATCATTGCTAATCATTTTAGCTTCAGTGAAAATCATTCAAGTTAAGTACTAGATTGATTTCTTACTTTTCTCTCGATTACATTGTCAGAACAAAAATCCCCTAATATTTGGTAAATTTAGTATTTCCGCAAGCAGAGTTCCTTCTATTGTGAGAAATTGGAAAGTCGTAATAAAAGTACAGAAACTTGCAGAAAACCCATTCAAAAACATGAAACGGCATTACAGTTGGCAAAAATTAGTTTCATTTTATTGTCTTAAGGAGATTTTTATGATAAACTAAAATTGTTTCTACATATCGAAATTTCTATATATCGAATTTTATTCCCGCAATTTGCCACTTCGATATAATGAGGTCCGACTGTATTTACTTACAGGGGTGGTAGTTTGTTTATTACAGATTTTCACGATTGCTTCTTTATTATTTAGACGCAATTTTGTAAAAATGACAATTTGTTCACGGCAATAATCTTTTATATCTAAGCTATATCCGAACTGTATTTTCAGTACAAAAATTAATTGATTTGTTTTATTTTCAATATAATTTTGAGCTCACCAGTTTGCTTTTACATTTCCGGATGAAATTAAAGCATTTTAGTTTCTTTTCGTTGTTTCCATAGGAACTCTTTTTGTGTCGTCTCATTTTCAACTTAGAGAAGGCAATAAATTAATAAGACCCTAGTTACATTATGAAAAGCGTGCATCAAAATCTCATCGCTATTCCTCCTTCTCCACTGAAAGATTCATTCAGATGGAATCGTGCTAACTTCTCCGCTTGTCAGATCCCCCGTAATCGGTGGTCAGACAGTACTTCCTATACATTTTCAAATTTGCCATTTGAAAGAAGCATTCATTTTGATAAGATTGTTGATGATAATTCGTTAACAGTAATTCAAAATAACTATAGTATACTGTTCTAATAGAAAGTTTATTGCCAATAGCAACAATTACAATTTGATCAATGGGACAATCTAATGCGATATCAAAACATTATAACTAAGCTGTAAGCTTGAAATAACATTTCAGGTTTTGCATAAATATAAGTCAAGATGTAGCATTTGTAAACAAAATTTGCAACTATGTAGTGTATCATTATTTAATTGAATAATTTAAGTGAAATTACTGTGATAGAACTATTGTTCGTGTACGACAAGAGTTGTCAAAGATGGCTCAAAGCAAAAAAAAATTCTGAAAGTCAGGTAGTCATAACTAAATCAATCTCGTTGCTCGCAGTAAAGAACCTCAATTAAATCCATATGTAAAACAAAGATAATAGTTTTCTAAATCTTTTGATGCTTTTGAATAAATGCTAATGGAATTCCACAACCTCCAACATGTGACTTTTTTTCTGAATAATGAGTAAAGCATTTGAAATACTTTCGAAATGGATTCACTAAAAGAAGCAAAGATCATTAGAAAAGAATATTTTTGCCGCAGAAGCAGTAGATAAATTCATTTTGTGTGTGTACAAACACCTGTGAGGATTTTTCTTCGTGTTTCTCCATCTTGTTCAATACAGGAGCTTCTATGTCTTTATATTTCTCCATTTACAAAAGCCATTTGTGTCTACCGTTGAATAAAACAGGCTATAAAACCATAATTTGCTTTATTTTGAGTGCAGTAAATGTAAATAAATTCTGCAGATATCGATTTGACTTTCTCTAATTGAATTTTTAATCATCGTCATAATTCTAATTCCAAATCATATTTATCTTAACAGATAGGATATCTGAAGTTTGCTACTGTCAAAAATTTAATACTCTGTGCTAAATTTGATGTGGTGCGTAATGCTAAGAATAATTTTAACTACAAAAAAGCCAAATCTTAGGAGAAACATTCTTCATCACTAAGCATAATTTTATGTACATCTTCATTTCAGATATTTCATAAGTCAATAAAGCAATAAGTTTAAGTATTTTGTCTTTCTAATAGCAATTCAAAAGGAACTGCTATTTCAAAAGTGCGAAAGTTTGAATTTTAGAAAATCCTACAAGACAAGACTTTGAGAGAAAGCAGGCTCTCCAAATTAAGACAATAAACTATCGCTGTGCTTATTAATAGCGCGCATGCATTTCCATATGTGAATCCTTGAAACTGAAGACAAGATTCCGAGCTACCATTTATCGAACTTTTCTTCGACTTGGAAGTTCCTTATTGTTGGAAATGGGCATGTGTTTCGGTTCAAGACGCGTGCTGTTTAGGGTTAAACCGCTAGAATTAATTTAACGAGTCTCTTTAGCATCATTAATCTCAGATGTGTTAAAGGAAGTTTTATGTGGAGGATTATTCTGAGAATTTATTTCACTAACAGAACAGGACTTGTTTGTTTTGAAAGGAGATATTGTGAAAGCGCAATAAGGTAAACATAAGAAATTAAGAGCTTTTTTGGACCGACATATAAACTATATTTACTTCAACATGCTCAAACTGGCCGAATTTTATGTTCTTTGGAGCTTTGAGAAGAGTAAAAGAATGATTTGCCTCATTCGTTGCACATTGAAACTGTTGCAGCGATGTTTGAAGCTTAATGATAAAATTAAATCAACAAGTAGTAAATAACCATTAACTTTTAAAACGTTTCTGCGCAATTCTTTGCTCACATGAAAAGTAAGTATTTTTCTATTTCTCTTCCCTAAATTAGTACGAAATACACTATGTCACAAAAAAAAAACAAAAAAAAATTCTACAGCAACAAATTGTCGTTTGAATTTTTGGTTTGCAAAAGAACACTTCCCAGTCTAAAAAATACTTTTTGCCTTCATTTGTGTCAAGTTGTGTAGCATTGCTAGCATTACGGATCTGAAAGTACAAATCACCCAAGTAGCAGAAACTGTTACACAGTCCATGCTGGTTAGAGAATGAGATGAACTTGAGTATCGTTTAGATGTGGGTTGAGCAATAAGTTGTGCACATATTGACTCTAATAATGAAAGGTGTTGACTTCTGTTTAGTAAAATGATTAAACATCTCACGTTACGTTTGTGTTTGCTGGTATTGATGGTACACAGGCAGCTTTGCACTGTACCATCAATATAGTGCAACTGTATATCCCTGTGCAGCACAATTTGGAGTTTTACTTCCTTTTACAAAAAAGGAAGTATTGTATTCGCAAAAAAAATTTCACTCAAAAATCGACATTAATTTCCATTTTGCTCACCCCCGAATGAATGTTGAGTTTTTTTCGACTCGACCACACGTGGATAAGTGCTTAAGAACGTATAGACACGCGAAATATCCATTTTGACGATTCCTGAGTTAGTTACAACGAGTTTTCTCGTGACGTCTGTATGTACGTATGTGCGTATGTATGTCGCATAACTCAAGAATCGTATGTCCTAGAAAAGTGAAATTTGGTACGTAGACTCCTAGTGAGGTCTAGTTGTGCACCTCCCCCTTTTGGTTGCATTCTGGTGTTTTTAAGGGGTTTTTTTGCCCTTTTTTGGGGGGAAATCATTGTTAATTTCGATATTAATTCAAATGGTGTTGCAATTTGGCGGACACTTGGCGATATATCGCCTGTCTTTCGGTTTCCAAGTTTTGTCGCCAACTTGGCAACAAATTTGTGATTTTTTTAAAATTTGGTTTCAGTTTGGCCACTATTGGTGATATTTAGAAAGTAAACTATTGAATTACATTAAAATTACCGATAATGGGAAAATGACATTAAATTGGAGTAAAAGGAAGTCATGTGAGGCACACATCAGCTCGTTTTTTTTTTTTTTTTCCATGTCATAAAATATTCGTGAACTGTAAAGAATTATTGTGCAAACTGCATAGTTACACGACACTTTGTTGCTTTTCTATAAATTTTTAAATGCATCAAGTAGTTTTCAGACATCCTGTATATTTCCCACATGCATGAATGTCGTGGTTTTTGCATTCTTCTCAATGCTTTCTAAAAAAAATTATGATGATTTTTGTTGTCAATCGCAGCTTTTATTGAAAAATTTTTCCTCTATATAATTCCTCGTCAAAATTACTAAAGTAAGAAAAAAAATGTTTCATAAACACATGTATTTCATTAAACGCTTTTCTATAAATTTTTAAATGTGTCAAGGAGTTTTCAGACATCCTGTATGTTTCCCACATGCATGAATGACACGGTTTTGCATTCTTCTCAATGCTTTCTAAAAAAATTTATGATGATTCCTGTTGCCAAGCGCAGTTTTTATTGCAAAATTTTTCCTTATGTAATTCCTCGTCAAAATTACGAAACTAAGAAAGAAAAATGTTTCATAAACACATGTATTTCATTAAACGCTGGATAGTCTATAAGTGACAGTTATAAAGCATGATATAAGATCATTAATATCTAAATGGTGATCCATCGTAGGGGGGTCATCCGTTGTCCAATCGTTCCATTAATGGCCCTGCATTGCAATTAGTTAAGTATAAACTCACTTCTAGTTTGATATTTTACTGTTCACTTTCAATAATAGATTTCAAGAACTTTCTTGAAAACTTGCATCGTAACTTCATTTATTTGCATAGGAATTTAAATTTCATTCAGTAATTTCTCGATTCAAATCACTTCTAATGACAAACGCCTTTAATTTTCAAATGAAGTCCTTGCATTATCTGTTATTGAATAAATTTTAAATTTATGACAGAAAGCAGCTTTCCTCTCACAAAAGCAAGCCGCGTAAAAGCTCTCCTCTCTGAACTTTTATGTATTTTCATCCAAAGAGACAACTTCTGCATGCATATTTATCCCTTCCGAAGCATTCATAATTAAAGTTTCCAGCAGATCTTATTAAAAAGGTGAAAAGTTTTTGACTGCTTTTCGATAATGCTCAAAATGTTCCTCTGTCCGACTTTTAATGTGAATTATTGTAATAGAAGAAGAAAATTTCCGAAGTTTTCTACATTTCTTCCATTAGGTACTTTCTCCTGGGAAGAGACAGGTGCTGATGGCAAAGATCACGCAGGGCAGCAGCTTTTCGGAAAATGGGATAAGCAGTAGAAAGGACGTCATTTTCCTCCACAAAGAATAAATCAGAACTGAAAAATTATTCCTGGAAGGAAAATTGAAGTACTTAAACCTCGGAATGTGATTATTTTTTCGAAAATGATATTCGATTTTTATTGGTCTTTTCAAAGAATGTGGAGATTAAAAATGTATCATTTTTGATTAGTTGGCCTATTTCTAGATAATATGTGAGTTTTCCTTGACGTGACACGACTACTCAAATAACGCGTGTGCAATAGAAACTTTTAATCGAAGACCACAGAAACAAAGTAGATCAGTTTAACTAATCATATGCACATGGTACGAGTTTAGAGCAGGGGCGTGCACAGAAATTTCGGGGTCCGTCACAAATGACTTTTACTGATTCCTCTCCACATTGTTTACCCCTACGTCCTACATATAGTTCACCCCTCATTTAAAAAAAAATCTAGCCCCCTTCAGGATCCGATTCGGGACAACAGGTGTCCCTTCTCTCCCCCCCCCCAATCCCTGTAAACGCCCTTGTTTAGGATTAAAATATTCTTCTTCCCCCCCTCCCCCTACTGTTATGTTAGAAGTATCAGTCTTTCTGTGCAATATTTGTGCAAGACAGCATTTTATAACGTCATCTACTGTATTTATAGGATGGATTTTTGTCTCTAGATGGTATAAATAATCGGAAGTAATTTAAAGACCAAGGATTTTTTTATCAACAAAAAATACCTGAGGCTACTTAATATTATTATTTTTTAATGTCTAACATTTAGTAAAGAGTACTGAATTATCGCACAAACCAACACTGACTTGTTTTCTTTGAATTTGTTAAGTGATACTCGTGAATTTTAAACTTTGTTTTGCAAAGCGCAAAATATCCATGTTATCCATATTACATTGAAAATTAAAAAAAAAAAAAAAACAGGGAAATGATAGAAACAAGGAAAGAAAATAGCGACTTTAGAAAAACAGATGGCAACTATGCTGTGAGAATCTTCCCTCCACTCTATCCCGATTTTAACCGACTTCAAAAAGGAGGCGGTTATCAGTTCATACCGTATGTATGTTTTGTTTTGTTTTTTTGTTTGTTTGTTTGTTTGTCCACTCACAGCGTCTCACCTAGTAAACCGATTTTGATGATTCTTCTTTTAATGGATAGGGGATGGCTCAACTTAGGTCCCATTACTTTGTTTGACCATATTTGTTCATTAGAAAAAAGTTATGGTCAAAAAACAGTAAATTTTATGCAATTTCTCTATTAAATGATTAAACATAAAACCCATTGTTTCAACAATTTGGTGCCATACAACAATAATATTAATAGTAATTGTGGTGATAATTTTGAATGGAGGCTCCTCTGAAACAAGCATCAAGTTTCTTCAGTGTCATTGCTCTATAGTCGGGGTAAACCTAACGTGGAAGCGAGGTTTATGCAGTGATTAGGATCTGCTTAGCCTTCACAATGCTACTAGGTTAGGTTTGCTTCAACTATAGTAGTATTTTTATCGTTATCAAGTATGCCAATAACAGATGATTTGGGATGAGTAATACAGGATTGCACAAAAAGCAACTATGCTGTGAAATGTAAATTAGTTAGGGAAAACGTACTATTTAAATGGTTATAATTAAATTAACACACAAATGAATGCCAGCGAGGAACAAAGATAAATTTTTATTGTCAATCGCTTAAAGTTTAAGGCGTGTTTTTATTTTTTTAGTATGAAGCATTTTTATGAAAAAAATAAGGTAAAGTTTCGTTATAGTAACTTTTTAATATTTCTGAAATACATTTACACTAAAAACAATAAAATAAAAAATTTTGAAAAAAAAATAGAACCGACTTTAAAATTGCTCTAAAAAGTGAAAAATAATTTTATTCTTTAAACACCATCGATAATACTTTTAAACATAATTTTTGAAGTTGGCGCAAAAACGATCGATAAAATCATTCACAGCCATAACTCAGTTACAACTATAAATTAAGTCAGGCCCAGTTTCTTCACTACCACATGCATTACGCATTGATGACAGGATATTTGAGTAACGATATAAATGTTTCGTTCCTAACTTTAGATGATTTTTTGATAACAATATGAACGAAGCATGGTTACAATGGATTTTACTTTTTGTTTTTATGCCAACTTCAAAAATTATGTTTAAAAGTATTATCGATGGTGTTTAAAGAATAAAATTATTTTTCACTTTTTAGAGCAATTTTGAAGTCGGTTCTATTTTTTTTTTTTTTTCAAAATTTTTTTATACACATTACGGAAGACCCATAATGCGAAATAGAAAACAGAGTAGAAACAGAGGAATAATCACTTTACTTGGGATAAATTTCATTGCCCCCCCCCCCCCACTTGTTACAAAATATGTAACATCACCTTGCTCCATCCCCTCTCCTTGTCACATGTCAAGCTATATTACACAACAATGTACGTAAAGAAATGCTTTTTTTCTTACCAAAATGTGTGATGCCACAGTTTTCGTTCTTTCATGTCGTTCTTGTCACAATCATCTACGTGAGAGAAAACCGTTTCTTACAAAAAAAGTTATCAATATTTTTCTTTAAAACACTGTATTAAAGAATCAACATATAAGGTAAAACACCAGTAGTGGCCAGTGCTGCAATAGTGGCCACTTCAAGTTTACTTCTGTATTTTGAAGAAAGAAATGAACAATAATAATGTGTTTTTTTGTTGGTATTTAATGTAACTATCATATTAAATCAATTTTATTCATAAGTTATTTGAATTTAAAGTAAGTAATGTTAATACTTCGAATGGGAGAATATCAGATGGTCACTACTGAAATGTTCAGGTTTTTTGAGTGGCCAATGCTGGATCAAATTTGAGGTTCGAGAAAAAAAAATTAATAAAAATTGAACAAATTGGAATTCTGTTATTTTTAGAAATTGGGAAGATTCAGGAAACGTTGAGCTATAAAACGCTCATTGAGTTTCTAGAGGGGCAATTAATATTGTAGACTTACAATTTAAAAATAAACTTCACTGAAGTCACTACAACTGAGTTTTAAACCTTGAAGTTGCCACTACTAAAGAAGTGGCCACTACTAGTGTTTTATTTTAATATTTTTCTTTTTTTTTAAATTAAAAGTGTTTTCAAGTGTGATAAAAATGGAGAGATAACCCATAGAGTACATGAAAGAAATCAGCACAATATATAGAGTATATGATCCAAAAAATACTTCATTCATGGAAGGAAATAGTACATACTAGTTATCTTACTTCGGATACCAAGAGCGGATGGTGAAAGGGCGGAGTTAGTGAACGCTTAGATATCTTATACAGACAAATTAATCAATTAATTAAACATACAGTGAACATAAACCTTCCTGCTTTTTTTCTGCGGGGGAAGCTTTTCACTGAAACGTAAAGCTAAATATGTTTTCCACTGTTTTGTTCAAATTCCTGATTTAGTTGAGGATATTTATGTACGAGGGTAAGTCATTAAGTAAGTCAAAAATAATAAAAAAAAAATAATTTATCATGAAAATCACTTGAAAACTTTATTTTCCACATAATTCCCACCAACGTTAATGCACTAATTGCATCGTTTTATCAGAGCCCTAATCCCAGCTACGTAAAATTGTTTTGTCGTATTAACAGTAGAGTGTCACGTTGAGCTTCGTCTTCAAATTGTTTGACTCCAAGAGGTTATTTCAGTGGCCCTAAGTAACAGATCGAAATTACTTAGGTCAAGTCTAGGCTGTTATGTGGATGCTGCCCATCGTATTTTTTGTTACTATTATGATCTTTTTTTACTTACTTAATGAATTACCCTCGTATTAGTGTAAAACTATACTGAATTTCTGAAAGAGCATTTTGGGAGGGTTTAAAAGTAGGATTATTTTAGAGGGGGAGGGGTGAAGTTTTTGAACTTGAGTTCAACAAAAACTCCTTGAGTGATGTTAAAAAATTATGTGTTTTTCTGGATTTAGCAACGGAAATACAAACACTTATCGATATTTAAGAGACACGTGACAGCCCAAATTGTGCGAATTACTATATTATTAATACTTTTATTATTATTATATTACTATTACTATTATTATATTTTTTATATGTAACTGTTGTTGCTGTAGCGATTAGATCACGTAATAAGTATATTAATGATAATCAATAAAAATAATAAATGCTTATTGCATAGCAGATTACCAAAATTTTTGCGAGGCAACTACTGAAATATGTTTTAAAACAAAAAAGGATACATTTTCCATCTTAATGCATTTTCTTACCTATATCCACGGTACATATTATTTTGGGTCTGGTGTTTTAAAAACTGTTTCAAAAAAATATATACATATTTATTTAATGTTTTCATGCAAAAAGAAAAATGCTTTGATGTTTAAGCTCCTAGAACCGTAAATTTATTACTTTACGCAATTATTTTCATTATGTAATTAGGAAATTGAAACTAAACGTATTTGACTTTTTCAGAGTTTAATACATGCTGTTCCACAGATAGGACTACAATGGAAAAAGGTAATTGACTTATTCATCATTAACAGCATCATTGTAAAATCACCTTTCAGCCATATCGGTCACGAAAAGAAAAAAAAAAGCTTTTACGGCGCTAAGAGCAAATAGATACAAAAGTTTCCTTTAAAATATTGAGAAACTATAAAACATTTTAATTTTCAAAAGCTTTTTTCATTATCTTAAATATGTGATTAGACCCAGAACAACGGTAGTTTATGGAGGAAGATGCATAAAATTATATCCGACTCTTTTTGAGTACTTGCTCTGAGAAAAAGAAACGAGCTAAGTAGCTTTGTGCATTAATGTGCAGGGTCAGAAGCCAAGTGGCACCACACTGAGTGCAGCAGCGTCATGCTGGCTTGCAGTAATGTTTTCTTCGCTTGAATTTGGAAGTTTGCTCGGGATAAGTGCTATTAGTGTCAAAGCAATGTTCCAACACTCGGAAGACATAAAAGTTTTCGCTGACCTTATAAAAACTGAGTGTAATGGATGCCATTAGAATAAGAAGTTATCACTTTTCGGAAATCGATCTTTGAGAGCTAATGACTTAATTTATGCAGAAAAGAATGACTGTAGAGGGTAGTCAGGAAATTAACGAAATCTGTCTTGCCTTAAGAGAAACTATTTGATTCCTTCATTGTATGTAAATAAAGTAAATTCTTCAAAAATATGTTTCAGTGAAATCCCGTCATAACGAATATCATTATAACGAAAACAAATTCAGTCCCGATTCAAAATCTATTGTATAGCTGGAATTCCATTACAACGTAGTTTCCGTTACAGCAGACAAAATTTACTGTTTCCTGAATTTCGTTCCAACGGGATTTCCCTGTAGTACATTTTTTTTATCTATGATCTTCATGCATTTACAGTAAAACTAATCGTTTACTTACTGCAGAAATCATGATTTTTCATGTCAAAACCTTTGTTTGGTGATCTTTTATTGTCAGAAAGTGTGTTATCGCAAAACACATTCGACAAAGAATTAGTTTCACTTTTTTCAAAAAACTGTTACTTAAAAGTATGAAATTTGTACTCCAAAAATATATTTAAACGGATAACTCAAGAGTAATTCCGTTAGTTTAATTTGTGTAATATATTGAAATCATTAACCTATACACATATACTGCCATGGGTAGGTAAACGACAGTATCTACAGAAATGAGTTTTCGAGATATTTAAAGAAACGCGGTTTTGATTCAATAATAACAATAGGAAAATGTTGGAATTCAACTTTCTTTCGAGCTTTTTTTTCAGTGGAAATCAAACAAGCAAGCGTGTACAGTAAAGTTAACGTACAATAGATGACAAAAATTTAAAAAAAAAAGAAAAAAAATGAAAAATAAAAACTAGTTACTGCCCTTTACCTGTCCACTGCAGTATACCACTCTTATTGGGGGGGGGGGGAGCCTGACTTTCTTACTGCCCATTCAATAGGTAGAAGTGGAATATTCCAATTAAGTATCAAAAGCGATTGGGATACCTTTGCTTACCGTTATATGTACAAGAGCGTCCCTCATATAGCACGGTTAATTCGTTCCGTGTAGTATCGAAACCGTGTTATACCAGATTTTTTTAAAAATAACTTTTTAAATCATTTTTTTCACTAATTAATCATGTGCATAGTAAAAACCATATCAATATATATCATGTTGTATCGAAATCGTGTTCCGTGTCATATCCAAACCGTGCTATACGATGGTTAAACATAATGTGAATCAAGGAATGTGTTCCGTGCTATATCGAAACCAAGTTTCATAAAAACAAAGTAAAAACTTATTTAAGTTATTATCAAACATGAACAGAATGTATTAAACAAAAAATAAAATTCCATTTTGTAAACATAGAGTGCTGTCCAAATTATTAGACTAAAGAGTTTTTTTTTTTTTTTTGTTCACTATTTGTACTAAAATACTATTTATTTTACTGTTAAAGTACAGTACATACTGTACACTGATTATTACGTTATTTTAGCATAAATTAATGTTTTCAGGTGGCAGCACTGTCTGCTTTGTTTATGTTCTGTGTTTATCTACCTACCAGGAACATAACCTCAATCAGCTGAAACAGTTCACTAGTTCTTTTTATTAGTATGTTCTGTTATATTTAAAGTCAGTTTTAGGTAATTAGTGTATATGTGTATGTGAGTATATATAATAGTGAGTATAAACAATTTTTTACCCCCTTTTTTAAAAAGTTAAGAAATGGTGTAAACCTTGTGAAAAGTATGCCAAAAAGACTTAAAATGCTCATCAAGAACAGGGGAATGCATACTAAATATTAGATAATTATTTCACTGTTCGTTAATGTGTCTATAGTTATGTAATAATTTGTCCAGCACTGTAACTTTCGTGTTATATCAAAACCATGAAGTATTAAATTCAAGTTTCATACCGAGTAATATTTAAACCGTGTTATAATAATCGCAAAATTCAGTACCGTGTAATATCGAAACCGTGTTGTGCAAGACCGTGGTATGCGTGGAAAGCCTGTATTACACTCTTACAAGACTCGAAAAAAAGTTAAATTTCTTATTGACCAAAGTAATGGTATTGATTTTACTTAGATTTCCCTAACAATAGGTATAGGGGCATTCCACGGTATTTTTGACATTATGTAGAGTCCGTAACGTGACCTTTTTTTGTCATAACTTTTTAATTTACCGTTTGATTTGCAAATTATTTTAATATTAGCTGGTGTGTTGGTAGGAAAAGATCAAAATAAAATAATATGCTAATCAAACTGTAAATTAAAAAGTTATGGCAAAAAAATTAACGTTACGGACTCTACATAAATGTCAAAAATACCTTGGAATGCCCCTATAACCTTTAACCTTTGGCGGAGATCAATCTATCGCTATACTATAATTATTTTACATGGTACGAAAAAGAAAGTTTAACTTATCATTGTTCATTGGCGATTGAAGAAAAATTAAACCTTAATTTCAGCAATTGCAGCAGATATATTAAAACAGTCAAAAGTTTTGTTCTAAAATAAGACAGCTTGCAAAATGTACAAATAAAAGTAATAAAGACAGTTACGTTTCAGCAAACAGCTGTTTTAAGGCTGACAGAACTTGGCTAACTGAACTGCGTTCTGGCTCTCGTCGACCTCCCTTTTTACACTTTGGAAGAGAATTGTTCCATCAGCTTCAAATAACTGTCTGCTGAGATTTTGTAACTCTTTTTATCACTTACATTTATAATTTTAGTCACATGGATTTTTTTTTTTCATTTTATTACTCATTCAACACCACTGTAGTCAAACGGACGTACGTATATTTAATAATAAACATGAGAAAACATAAACGCCTTAGTGTCTAACCATTCTGCCGTGCTAAGCGCATGAGTCACATCTACACTTTTTATCAAAATTGAGTTATTGTCCCAAGGTTGTTTTTTGTAACACATTTTTCCTACATACAATTTGTGAATGGGAAACATTTTTTAAAAAATCTGAAAAAAGTAGAATTTGAATCAATTATATGTAAGCGAAAAACCTCAAAAGCAGTTTCTCATTTTGAGTTCAGCTGTAGAGTGCGGATACGACTTTGAGCTTAGCTCTGCAGTAATTTGACAACATTGATTTAGGCCCTGAAAAGTAGCTACAGTCTGCCCACGGATGATATAGAATTGGTAAACGTCCAGTTAAGACAAGTAGATCTCGATGAGGGGGAACTTGAAAATCTGACGCGTGTTCTTCGTCAATGTAACGTGACTCTGCTTAGGCTAGCACACATCTGCAAAAGCTGGCATCCCTGAAAACTAATAGATGCGTTCATTTCCGCCTGTAAACCGGATATTTGTCTTTCCATCTCATCGGTGGTCAGACTGTATCTATGGTAGCATAGCAATTCTAATGGATCTGATTGAATTTCCGTGTCTTCATCAGAGATGGCAAGACAGGAGAGGTAGCATTTTAGTGCTCTTTGTTTCTGTTTTATTTAATCGCATTAAATTTTGGGCTACTCAAACAACCATTTCTAACATGATCACTTATTTTGCAATAAGTTACCACCCTAAGCCAGGGCTAAAGCATAAATATATAAAATACACCGCCAGCTCAGTCATTCCATGTGAGGACTGCAGTTTCGTGCTTTTTAACACGCATCAGCCCGGAATAGGAAGTAAGTGAGCTGGAGGCTGAAAACCTCTTAAAGGTGCCAAGAGAGCCAAACAAACTGGTAAGCTAATGTAGAATCAGCAAACCAGACGAGTGACCGAAACAATGCTGCGGTTCAACTCAAAGATTGAAGGCAAAGCTAGGCCTCTTTATAATTTTCATTAATCACTTATTAATGAAAATTACATACATGAAAAAATAATAGAAACTAACCTAAAAGAAGAACATTATTGCAAAGTATTTTTCTTCGTTTTCTTTCTAAGATTTAGCACTATGTTTTCCAAAGAAACCTCCGTTCCTGCCATTGACCTTCTAACTAGAGACAGACAGTATTTTTAACTTGTCCTTTAACCAATTCTTTTTGGTCTAGTAACTATCTATAACTTTAATTAACATCATTTGCCCTCATTTTTAAAGCCTAATAATGTTCCGTTATAAAGCAGAATTTCATGTACTTCAATTTTACACTAGTAATTGCTTAGTAATAAGTTGAATCGTGTCTATATTTTAAATGCTTTCGTTACTCGGTAATTTAAACTATAAGTATACAAAAACTTCCAAACAAAAGCAATAATTATTAATAAAATGTGTAAATAAGGTTGAATAAATTCCTGCGCGCAGATATTTTTAAGCACTCCTCTTATCGAGCTTTTCCATTTTGATAGAACTTAAGTAAATTGAGTATAATGTCTTTGTAACTTTTTCAAAGGTGGAGTAATCCGTTTAGTTTAGTTATCTCTTTATTTGGGCATCTAGCAGTTAAAGTATTTTCGTTAACTATTCCGCGGTATAATTTTAGAATAATGAATTTTAATGAACTCTTAAAATAGAATGGGCAAGCGAATTGAGGTAAAAGGAAGAAGTAAGTGGTTTATCCTGAATACAGAGGGGATAAGCTCAAATTTTCGAAATTTGACGAAAATTTTCTGCCCTCAGGTTTTAAAGAAATGCATGCGTTGTTGAATTTCTATTTTGAAAGATTAATGTTCCGAATATAGATGTAATGAGTAATGTATTTTAATTTACGTTAGTATTTTCAACTTTGAAAGTTTAATTAAAATATTTCACTTAGGTATGGATCAGTAAAGTTATGAATAAAAGTTCGAAATTTTGTTCTGATCAATGAAAAATTTAATCTTTATTGGAAAAGCATTGTTGAAAGTGTAAGTGCGGTTTAGGAAAACGTGCAAATTATGTCGTCTCTCACATCCTGAACATTATATCCAAAGCATAAAACGGCCACATGGAATTAAATGAATTTTTTTGGTCAAACCTGAACTTTGAAATAGCATTTTTTAACTGATACCATCTTTTGTCATACTTACTGTCTTTTCAGAAACCTGAAAAACTGACACATTGGTAAGTTACGAGTATCCGGAAAATCGGGTACAATGAAACCTGTGTAAGTTGGCCACCTGCGGTGCACTACTTTAGTGGGACTTCCCAACCATCAACTGCCCATCACATTTCCTCTGTAGTAACCGTGTCTTTCGGTCTTTTTAATGTTTTCTCGGTATTGTTGGACTTTTCTCACTGACCGTTTTATGGCTTTATTATTATTATTGTATAATTGCATATTGTTTATTGTTCTGCATCATGCAGCATTATTAAGCACCGCTTGTAACTTTATTATACTCGTACTTACAGTCGTTT
The DNA here is from genome assembly GCF_026930045.1 of Uloborus diversus. Lineage (NCBI taxonomy): Eukaryota > Metazoa > Arthropoda > Arachnida > Araneae > Uloboridae > Uloborus > Uloborus diversus. The sequence continues at coordinate 82,914,084 of NC_072737.1, read as the reverse complement.
CAAATTATAGCATCTGTAACTTTTATTATGCTTCGATATTCATAGTGTCTGTGTCTACTACTACTAAACTACTTTGTAAGCTATTCATTTTTAAAATTCCACTCCCTATTCATCATCGTAATATAAACATAAGTTTGTATGTAACGACGACGTCGTCAGCCCTGTACCCAACAATTCCCCAAACTATGTTCCAGATGCAGTGCAGTGTGAAAGGTTCCTTAGCTAACCCACCTGTGTTACGTTCATCCACTGTGTATCCCTTTCAATTCTTATACATATGCCTTTCTCTTCTCACTAACCACCACAACATAAACAAATGTACGCCTGTAAAACGGCGATTTCGCTAGCTCGGTACAATTCTAACTATTTATATCATTATCTGTCACGATCGCCCAGTTCCGGGTATTTTACTTTTTACACACGATTGCCACGGCGCTGAAATGACAACTTCACCTGCATTCCACATCCGAAATCACTCCGTATCACATTTGAATGCTGCTTGGTGGTGGACGGCAGTGGCTTTTATTGGTCTTATACTATATTACTTTTATAACTTGTATATACTTTCGCATTCACAGTTTTAGTGCATTATGTATTACTATACTACACTACTCACGACGTAATAATCAAATGTACTTTTGTAACGGCGAACTCGCCTGCTATGTACCCATCGACTACTCTACTATCCTCTCAGCATCATGTTTTATAGCATGGTTTTTTCGAATTGTTTTGTGCTTCTATGTCTGTTTGTCAATATGTACTGTAATTGTCTGTGATCTTGTTTGTTTGTATGTGTGTGCATTGTTATATATATATATATGTTGAATGTTTAAAATAAAGCTCCGGGGATCCTAAACTGGTTAAATCACTTAGTGATAGGTACAGTGGGCCCCCGGAGAGTGAAGTGAAGGTGGTCAACTTCACAGGTTTTACTGTATTTATATTAATATTTCTTTCTTTTTTTTTCTACTTTGCGTGGAAATTTCCATAAAATGTAATCATTTCTTCTACCTATCACATTAGTTTTTCACAATGTGAAAGAAGAATCAACAGCAGTTTATTCAGTAACTTTCCACAAAAATGATTACACTCAATGGTAGAATATAAAAACCAGAGCATAAGAAGCCAATTTTATCGTCTATATCTTTACTAATAATAAAGCTGAAAGTCTGTATGCCTGGATCTCTGGATGTCTTTTACGCGCATAGCCCTAGACCGTTCGGCCGATTTTCGTGAAATCTTTGCTAATAATAATGCTGAAAGTCTGTATATCTGGATCTCTGGGTAGGGTAACGGCACCAGTAACAGACAAGGGTTCAGTAACAGACAGTCGTAATTTTGGATTAAAATTGTAAGAATTTTAGGCGAATAAAACTGATGTTGCTGCTACCCATGAACACGGTGCAACCATCAAGTGTTATCAGAGTGAATTTTATGAGCCAGTTGGTATTTACAAGGCAGTGGTGGAAGGTTATGAACAGATACCACGAGGTTTGACGATGTTTCATGTTCCTTTGAATTTAATAAGGTTTCATATCTAAAAATAAAGAACTTTTACACACTTTGAAGAGAAAAGGGGAATTCTGTCCATTACTCATCCTTTCCTCATCCTATCTGTTACTGGATATCATCTGAATCGTCGGTGTCTGTTACTGGGGATTGGACTCTTTGTCGAAATTGAACAAATAAAAATAGAATTAACCAATTCAAAAGTTCCAGAAGTAGCCAAACGTTGGATGAGATGTAGTTGCATGAGAGAAAAATAGTTTCAAAAGTCTAAATACATTAAAGACTCAGAAAATTGAGCTAACCTGAGAGCGATGTCTTAAGCATGTCTGTTACTGGTGCCGTTAGATTTGGATCTCTGGATACCTGGAACTCTGGGTGTCCGTTACACGAATAGCGCCTAGACCGTTCGGCCGACTTTCATGAAATTTGGCACAAAATTAATTCGCAGCATAGGGGGTGAGCACCTCGAAGCGATTTTTCGAAAACTCGATTTTGTAATTTTTCTATTACAATTTTAAGAACAATTTACCGAGAAAATTATCATAACGTGGACGAACAAATTACCGTAACGTAAACTAGCAAATTACCGTAACATGGACGAGCAAACTACCATATGCAACCACGGGCGAGCAATTTAACATAGCAAATTGGCAAGAAATTCATCATGCATTATTTGTGAATATACAGGTGAACCAAATGACCTTTTAATTTTCTACTACGAACAAAGCCTTTCGAGTACCGCTAGTATGTAATACACTGCATTTTTGTGATAAATATTAAGGTGAAAATAAGCACTTTAATCAAAAGAAAACATTTTTTTTAACAATTAATAAGCTACGTGAAATCAAAAAATTGTAAATTAAAAGATGTTTCATAAAGCTTTTCATTTTATTCACTTCCTACTATTTGAGTGGAAAAGCAAAATTATTCATAAAAATCAATATTTCCACAAATGTGCAATTTTTGAAGTAAGTGTTATATTTGTATCATTACATTAGAAGAATCACTTGTCAAGTTTTGATATTTCAGTGAACCCAATATTACTCTTAATATAACATTTAGTTAAAATTGCTTGGTATGAAACTATTATTGCAAAGCAACCCTTAACTCAAAAGAAAAATAGCCGTAAATTGGACTTATAACACTTGACGCTTTAAGGATATTACGATTTCATTTATTTTGATTTAAATAGCTAAATATTTTTCGTTCATATTCACTTCAAGCATTTTTCAGCTTTCATAAGTGTTTTATAATGAGATTTTCCATTATGCCATCTTTCTAGCTTATCGATATACACATTTCTGAAGGCAATGTATTATATAAAGCGCTTTTTGATTTGCGAGAAGATATCAGCTGGTCGTTCGAGGATAATAGTTTTTCAGTGTAATGGATAGAAAAGGCAACTATGCAGTAGCATTTGATGTTTTCTCTCTATTTTATAGGTAAATGTGTAAGAGTGATGCAGTATGTTGTAATGTTCTTCGAGAAATAACTGCTGAAGTTTTATTTATAAGGCTTCCATTTCGATATTTTCACTTCCAATTTTTGTTTCTTTTCATATAATAATAGAAAAAAAAATCTTACTTACTTCTGAATGCAAAAATATATCACACGTTACTGGAAGAAAATACAGTGCAAATTAAACTTAAGGTTCAAGGAAAGGCTTTAAATATTATTGGCTGCAAACGGCAAAATCTTCGGAATATCATTGTTTATTTAATATTTTTATATGTCTAATTGCAGAGAATGAGACAAGAGTTAAACGAGATAAAACATGAAAAGTCGATATTTCATCCACTGGCCGCTAGGAATCTAATACTTCTCTACCTCAGAGGCAACATGGAGCACTGGAGATCTCCCGATGTGGGTTCTGTCCATTTCCTCGTTAGATCCTTCAAAACACGTTTTTTTTTTATTATTATTTTAGAAATATTAGGGGGAAAAAATAGGGATTTTCTTTATTTTCGTTTTTTTACAATTTTTTTTATTTGATGGTTGAAAACCAGAAGTATATATATATATATATATATATATATATATATATATATATATATATATATATATATATATATATATATATATATATATATATATATATATATAAAGGGTAAAAGACTCTATTACATGTTTATTTTTAATTTCAAATTATTAAAAAATCAAGTTGTCATGCATACAAGCATACAAATATCTAAAAATTTAGTTTGGCTATAATAATGGATGCATTACCTTTTCCACCCCCATAGACTTGCTTTACACACAAAAAACGAGGTTCACAAAAGAAAACTCGCACATAGTCACTCCATCTATTTTAAATAAGTCCAACGAATAATCTATCCTATCTATTTTTACTTGAACTTAATTTCGACGTTCATTAGAAATAAAAAAAACGCGAGATACAAGAACACCCGTGTCAGACACGGGCATGTGCAGATTTTCCAGTAATGTTCACCCGTGTCAGACACGGGCATGTGCACATTTGCCAGTAACGTTGGCCAGTTTTAGGCACGGGAATGTGCAAATTTGCCAGGGGCAAATGCGTGACCGAACTCCATCCAAAATTCAGTCACTGCTTCATCCAGTGGTTAGTCCATGACCTTTTGCTCCAGAATATTTCTTTAGGTTTTAACTGAGACACGTATCGATGAGTTCTACTTACCATTTTGGTTTCAACGATTCATAAATACATAGTTTTTTTGAATTCAAGAAACAACGTGTAGACGTCTTTTGCAGTATTTCCGCACCCTTTTTTTTGCAAGTTTGTTGGCCTGGGCATATCCATATACACCGCAAGGTCCATGCTTCCATTGTAAGAGAGTTTATTAACCCCCCTACTCTTGACTCTTCCTAAAAAGTTTGGTATTCAAAAATCTCCCCGGAAGCTGGACCTACCCCACATCCAAAAACTTGAAGGGCTGATCTGGAGTCCGAGAGAACAAGAACTCTAGTCAAGTAGAAATTTAGAGTGTTAATCGGTTTTAGGTTTAAGCAGATACCTATTACTTCGCCATCAAAGGCATTTTATTTGATACTGTACTGTAAATTTCGTCAAACATCCCGTTATCGATTACAAAATGGACAGAGAACAGAGATAAGATAGAACATTTGGTGGAGAAAATGTACTCAAAAATTACTCAAAAATTCATGTTTTACGAGATTTGTTGATAAGCACCTAAAACATTCTCCTATCTAGAAACAGCAATTCTACATTAGCTCCGGATATGGTGCGGTAATTTGTACCCCTTTACCCCAGCTTTTATCTTATTTATCAATAAGGAACCGTACCATGTTTACGAACCTAATGCTAGTGTCCTAAAACATTTAAGTACCATCGTGAAGATACGTGCGACAGCCTCTGTATGCGGTTGTTTACCAAAACTTTGTTATGAGGATTCCAAAATAACGAGCTCAAAACAAAAACAAGGGAGAAATGTTCAGTCTCTGGATGCTGTAACTAAACTGATTAGTACCTACTTGTTTGCAAAAAATGTAATAATTTTGCAAATTTGATACTTTTAATTTCTGTCGTTTAAAAGTTAACGTACATCCATTTTGAAACTACTCATTGAAAGTAATATAAACAGACAAAATTATTAATCTTTGGTATTACTTTCGCTCTAATGCAAAATTTACTTTAATTAACAATTACAAAATTAAATCCTCGCCTGAATCTGAAAGAAAAGAAGACGTTATCGGAAAATGATGAGAAAGATAATAAATATTTTTTTCACAGTACATGTAAAACGCATTTCAGTATGCAAACTTAATACTGATATCTCAAAGGGAAGATATTTCTGGTAATACAATATATTATGCCCCACGAAACTAAATAAAGTAATTAATTATACATAACATTTTTGAGCAAAGTTATCGCTTTACAGCATGGAATAAAAAAGGGAGAAAACGTTTTCGTCAAGTAATGTGACGTTAAGCATTTGTTTTTGATTCAGTTCAGGAGAAAATATCGAGTCTCGTCAACTTTCTAAATCAGTTCGCAACAGTAGATGCCTCTGAAACTCAGGTAGCTGTCGATATTCCTATAGCTCTGGCAGAAAAATAAGATTAGCGAACTCGGTTAAACCAATCGATACTGTTCCCTGAGATGCTGTAACATGCACTTTTTACTTGTTCAGATCGAAAAATGAAATAATGAGTGACATTTAATGTGTTAGCGCCGCCTTCTAAAGAAATATTTTGGATTATTCACAGCGAGTTGACAATGATTTGCGACCCGAAATTATATCCTCGGCTGAGTACAACACAACAACTTGGTAATTACAAATTTACAAAAATAGTATGTTCCGTTTTCGTTGATAATATCTGCGTCGAAAGAAGACATAAGTTCTTTCAATGAAATGTATTTTAGAAATGGTATTTCAATAACATTAATAAGGTAATTGCTCCAAATAAGGGCAATCTAAGGATTAATGGCTTAGTACCTCGCTCATTTATGATTTAATTGGATCTAATGCTAGTAAATTCATAAAAAGAGAAAAATAAGAAAACTAATTCCATGTGGAAATGTAAGTTAAAATTATGTTTGTCACCAGTTTTACCCCAAAACTTTGGCTTTATTCAGCTTCAGTCTACTTTTCTGGGGTTATCAAAAGAAAAAGAAAGGGCACACAGCGACATTTTCCCTTTGAAATCGTGAACTACATCAATTACGCTTTCTAGAGCAATTAACAAGTTTTTTATTATTTCTTATAAGCAAACTACAGTGGTGGCGACACTACGGCAAGCGGGGGGGGGGGGCTTCCAGGGTTTTATCCCTTTGGGGGTAATACCCAAAGTGGAATTGCAAATTTTTTGAAAAATATAAAGTTAAATTGCCATTAAGACTACAAATTTGAAAATGTTTCGAGGAGAGGGGGGGGGGGTGACACCACAAATTACCGCTCCGGGTATTACCCATGCTAGGTAAGCTACTGACTACAGTGAATCACAGAGAAACACAATTTACAGTCAAATAACATTCGGTAATTCTGAAAAGACTTTTTTGTAATTGTTTGTTGCTACACTTTAGCTTGTTGATAACAACCTTCTTGTTGATAACGCTTTACCATTAGTTAGACTTTTCGATGACGATATAAGCACGATCTCAGCAAATTTTTGATGTCTTACATAAAATGACTGGAGGGGGGAGGGCTTACATTGCCTAATTGAACGCACCCATTATATCAAATCCTCAATTTCCAAAAATCGTGAAAAATCATTAATTTTTTAATGTACTGAATACTGAATTGTAAAACTCGTGGCACGATATATGGATGGTGCTTTTCTGATAGAATGAGTTACATTTACTAAGCATAGGTTGAATAGTAGGGGAATGTGGAGCAAAGTGAAATGGTGAAATATTTACTTTGATTCAGGAGCACATATCCGGTAATGTTTTAACTATGTAATATCACATGTAGTCTATTCCAGTCAGGAAAAAATTACCTCTGACGATCAAAGCTCATGATAATACACAATTTTTCAAAAATTTATACTCACTTTGTAATATTTCGTTGGTAGTCAAAAATCATTTTTGTAATTTTCAAGCAATAAAGTTCTTGTTATTAACATTTTAAATATTAAATCAGACATTCTTATATTCGGTGAAGTATTTATTTAGTTAATGTTAAGCTTATATATATTTATAGTTCAAATATTTTGCTCAATTATTCAAGAGCATTCGGGGCAAAGTAGATAGGTCGAAGTGAAATAGTTCATTTAGTTTACTCATTCCATCATTTACTATTTCGTTTTTCACTTTGCCCCCCATGCGAAAAACAATAGTCACAGTTATTCTCAGATTGTTTATTTCTTTCAATGGATTTTTATATTATTCATTAGTAAAAATACTACCTACTATTTATTATTTAGCGTACAATTTAAGGGCTACATCATTTAGCTTATCCTGAACTTTTGAAAATGTCATAGCAAATAAGAATTAATGCCATACACAATATCATGTGTATGATACCACTTGCAATATTTTAATGATTTCCGCATCATTCGTTTTTGTAATTTTTGGAAATTTAGTTGGTGCTTAATCATACAAAAATTCTCAAATTAGCCATTCTATTTTTGAACTATATTAACTTTTATGTTGATTAGACATAAGAATCTTAATATTAGAAGAAAAAAATCATTATTTCATAAAAATATTGTTTCTTTCCCTTTTGAAAGGAAAAAAAAATCAATAATAATAACAATAATAATGTAATAATAATATAATAATAGAATAATAATTATAATATAAAAATGTAATAATAGTAATAATATAAATATATATTAACGATATAAATAATATAACAATGTAATTTTAAAAAGTAATGATAATAGGAATAATAATAATAATATAGTAAGTTAATTTTTTAAATAATGATAACAATAATAATAAAAATAACAATAATAAAACCCTGCAAAAAAAGGTTATTCGGAATCATTGCAGTTTTCTCCTTTTTCAGGAACTAAAAATGTTTTTTTTTTTTTTAAATCATATTTAATATTTTTGCTGGTATTATAAATTAAAAGGTTCGCATTTAATACGTGGGTTTTTTGGTGTTTGTTTTATTTTATTTATTTTTTTCTTTTTTAAACGATGTATGAAAGCTTTTTTGATGCCTTTTTTAAGGTTTTACGTAAAATTATGTTAAAAAAACAAATGGTTTACATTCGATTTAAGTTAACTATTAACTCAATCAACGTCTCTTTTGAATCAGATATATTTAACAAATTACTCAATAAATGCAAGAGATATAAAGTAGTAAGTTTGTTTATGATGTAAAAATAAGATAAAAGCCAAATATTTTCATTTTAAAGCAAAAACTTCAATTTTCAGTGTATCATAAAACTTCTGGTGCGTATAAAAACTTTGAAAAGCTATCAAAAATGCGTCTATAACATTCATTTATTTTTGAAAGAAAATATTAGAATGAATATACAGGGTAGTTATAAAATAATGTGAGATGTTTAGAGCCCTCTAGCGAGTGAAGTAGTGGACGAAACATTGTTAAATTTAATGTGCATACACAGTAGATCATGGGATTTCGATTTCTGAAATAAATAAATAAAAAAATAGAACCAAAAATCGACACCATGGGAAATTTTGGCGTTGAAAAGATGTATTACTGTGACTATTGGAGGATTAAATGCTAACTGATAAAATATGCATCAATTTTATTCACAAAATATGACTTTTACCAACAATTGAGGTTCAATATGACCAACATCGAGATTTTCCAGGTACTGCATACAATGTACAATATTCCCCACACCTCTGGGAGGGGAATTAATTTCGCCTACCTGTAACATTTTTCTAGTTTTGAAAGTTGAAATATTGGTAACATGTGACAGATACACAACACCGTTACGAAATCCCCATGATTAAAATTCACTAGGTGAAAGATTGGGCGACCACGGTCTCCATACCGTAGGAAATGCGTGACTAATAAAACTGTTATCAAATAAATGTTGCCACCATACACTCAGTACTTAAAGCCCAACATGGGGTGGTGCACCATCTTACATGAATATTTTTCAGAAAGAAATCCTTGCTGCCGCGCCGAAATTTCTTCCTGATGACTTTTGGTAAAAGTCTTCTCTTGTAAAAAATTGAAAATTCTTGTTGGTTGTATTGAACCTCATTTGTAAGCAACAATTATTTGTAGCAAAAACTTGATGTGTGCTGCATTTTTTGGCATTCGCAAAACTCGAGAACTACCCGGTCGATTTCGCTGAAATTTTCACAATTTGTTCCTTTAAGCCCTGAGAAGGTTTGCAGGCCAGTTCGAAAAAAAAAAGATGAATAGTTCTTTTTTTATTCCAATTTAGGCCCAATTTTCACGCAAATTCGAGTTTGGGAGTGAATAATTACTTGCACATATTAATACTACATATCGTTAGAAAGAGTAGAATTCCCCGCGTTCTACGCAATTTGTTTCAACGCTCTAAATTACTTACGGTGGGAGTTCTTTGCTTTTTTAGCTCGAATTTGTTTAGGCTTATCTGAAATTTAGGCACTACTTTCTTCATGAAATCTATCAATAAAAAGCGAAGGAATTGTCCCACAGTTTTCTTTTTGACACCATTGATCAATTCTTAAATATATTTTATTTTGTGTTTCCATGGTTACGCTTTTTAAATTCATCTTTCTCATATTATTTTAATTTCTTAAAAGTATTTTAATATCTCTCGTCATTGTTTGGAGGGAAATTTTGGATGATGTTTTTTTTTTCTTCCATTTATGCATGATTGTTGAATTTACGTCACTTGACACAATTTTTGTTTTCAAAGTAGACCGGGCAAAGTCGGACAAGGCAGCTAGTAATCAATAAAAAAAAATTAATGCACTGAAAAGTAATTATTTAAAACACACTAAGACGCATCGTATAAAAATCACTAGAACTACAAAGATGGCAATGGTACTTACATTTTACTAAGCTCTTCAAACAACTTCATGATACATAGCAACAAATACAACAAGAGCTTAGTACAAACTACCTGCTCCAATATTTACAACTTGTTTACATATATTACAAGCTACACTTTATAAACTGTTGAATAAACTGAAGGTTTTAAAATTTTGAACACGAGTATTTTATTTCGCAGAATGTATCATGGAAAGCAAACAAACTTTGGAGTTTGGAACAATATGATCCTCGCTCAAACAAAGGATTGAGAGAGGATCAATAATCTGCTGAAACATAATGTGTAGTATCAAACGTTGTTTCATGGCAGCTTCCGAAACATGTAATTAAATAAATAAATATGCATGTATGTTTGGTTAATTCTGTTTCAGCTTTAGCGAAACTAAAGCCGATTCAGGAACGGGATATGCGCAGGTAAATTTGTTGCTTTCCTTTATGCAGTGCTGCAATTTGAACGCTGAAAAATGCTTCCTTTTAAAATTTGGAAGCTGTGGAGAAAATACGTGACGCGTTTGTAAGTGCGTTAGGTTTTTTCTAATCCACAGTATTTTTTAATTTATAACAGCTTCAGAATTTCTATAGAAAATAAACGAATAAATAGGCGGAAACCAATCAAAGTTTATGCGGTTTGTATAGCATCCTATAGTTCTCGCACACAATAATGCGAGTGTTTATTACAGGCAAAAGTACTACTTTTAGTCACTGATAGAAAAAGCAAAATAAATAAATAAATACGTATTAATAACACGGAGCCAGAAAATAATTTTATTTTCCTTTTTATTTAAAATATAACAATACTTTATTATTATTATCATTATTATATTTTATATTACAACATTAATTTTTTAATTAATTTTTTTAAAGTGTCATTTTTCTAATACAAGATTTTCATCGTGTGACGTCACAAGTGAAGACAGCCATCTTGAATCGGAGATTGAGGATGTCTTTTCTGGTACGATATCGCAATTTAGTGATTTTTCACTGCGAGCAATTAAGAGTGGAATGAGAAATGTTATTTAAATGAAATATTCAGTTTGGCAATGTTCTGAAACGTTGTTTTGGTAACCCTAGTGATTTGTTTACTCGTGACGTCAGCAGCGAAAACAAAAACAGCGACTGAACGTCTTTAAAGATATTTTCTCATGAAAGAAAATGAGTCATAATTAAGAAAAAAAATCAACTCGCCTCATGTTTTCTACCATGTTCTTTCAGAAAAAAAAATATTTTTGAAAAATGGGAAACAACCCAATTGACCATTTGCCAGATAAAAAAACTGAAAAATCCCTATGGGGAAAAAAAATTTCTATCAAAAGTTCTGCAAGCATGAATGAACCACTATATTTGTATAGAAGTATAGCCATTTTGACTATTTATCCTAAACACTTTTATATGCATTCTGTATTTGAATTAGGAATTTTGATTTAAAAAAAAGTTATAACAAGGCGAGTTATGCATAGAAATCTTAACTGCAATTCTGTATATTATTTTTACAATTTTGTTTAACTAACTTAAATGACGAGACCGGCTGGTGGCGTGATGGTAAGGCGCTATCCTCCTACGCCTTTGGACCCGGGTTTTGACCTGAGGTGGCCAGTCGGTGGATTTTCGTAGATCAGCGTGCAGAAAATTATCAGTGCCCATGTTGTATAATTATGCGGCATGCAAAAGATCCCTTAGGTATTCGTTTGGCTTTGAATTCCCTCTGAAATATTAAATTCCTAGTGCAATTTCGCGCCAAAGAGAGCAAAGTATCTCCATCTGGTGGAAACTGGGCGTCAAAAACTACTTGTGTTATGCATCAGCATTTTAATGGTGGTACAAGGCCTAGCCACCTCTTCTGGAGAAACTCTTATACAGCCCCACTGGAAACAACTTAAATGACGAATATTTTTCAAAAGAAATCCTTTAAATGTGACTTTTATTTGTAACTCTTCGTTCCCTTCTGGAAGCAAAGCAAAGCGTTATGACAGGCTGTTGCACATAGCTATTACTTATACACCGCATCCGTTTTTTATCAATTTGCAACACATTATGCTTTGAGTTTTTTAAGATTACCTTCATTAACTGAAATCTAATGTATCTTGAAGTAAATAAATTTAGTTTATAATCTTAAAAGCAGAACGACAGATTGTGTCATGATTCCTCAAAAAAAATATTTTAGAAAATAAATTTCAATAATCTAAAGCTTTGAAAAATACCCGAGCTGCATATTACAGTAATGAAATAAAATATGGGTTTCAATTTGGTAAAAATCTTTTTCCATAAGAATCCGACTTTTATGAATGAGCAACCCAGGAATCCTTTTAAATCGATTTTTCATTTCCAGAAACTCTATGATTCAATAAAATTTTTCGTGATGATATATCTACTTCCCATTTACCTTCATAACTCAAGGATTTCTTTTCATATTTATCGTTGCAAATTTATTTTATTTAAAGATTTCAGTGAATATCTACCATAGAAAACAAAAGAGAGAAAAAAATTCATTAACCTCTTTAAAGATTTGCCGAAAAATATGGAGTAATATTTTGATTAAATCTATTTGCTTTGAGCTGTTTCAACATCCTAGATAACAAATCTAATACGCACTAAGGTCCCTAAAAATATTTTGCTTGAAATCTTCTTATTTAAAGGCATTTCATAGAAGTTTAAAACGTCTACTTACATCATCCCTAAAACTTTCTGTGCTATGTTTTTCTCTAAAAAAAATGCTTCGAACTTATTTAGATCTAAAAAAAAAAAAAAAAAAAAAAACTGCATTATTAATCTTCTATTTTTTACATTGTACAATTTAAATGTAGAAACTAATTTTTATAACTCAATATAGCAAAAATTTAAAATGTCAAGACATGGATACGAATTAAGAATACATGCAAAGTGTCTGAGATGTCCTTGATACGTTTTAAAGATTCATGTGAAAGCAACAAATTATATTATCAATTTGCGGTTTGCGCCATACTATTTCACAGGTTCAAGAATTTTTCATGACATTGCAAAAAAAGGAAAAAAAGAAAAAGGAAATTGTGCAATAAAAGTTTTTTTACATTGACGTCACCTTTCCCAATTCTTGATTGCGAAAAACATAATTCAAGTTCCAGATACCAAAATTCAATTGACATTTTTTAATTTTACCGGAACTTTAGTCTGTCGCACATTTGTTATCCAGGAGCTCTAAAACAGCTAAGAACCAATAGACTTAGTCAAAATACTACTTCATATTTTCCTTCAAACCTTTAATTAGCATAATGAGATTCCCTGATGTTCCAGTCAGGGAACGCGCAGTGCAATGGTATTAAAAGTCAACCACTCTCGTTTTTTAAACCTTTTCAAAAAAAAAAAAAAAAAACAATGAATGTGTTTGAAATGTGATATTTATAATTAAAAAAATGGTACGATCCTAAATTACAAACAGTGTATTTTTTTATTTCATATCGGATTTTTAAACTGTCAGTCACTGATGAAACCCGCGGCCTAGACGGAAAGTTACTGACTGACGTGCGTCTGTCACCGATGATTGACGCAGCCTGAACAGAGAGATCACTGTCAGTCACCCGTGAAGGAGGGGGCAGCTAACGGGCTAAACTATCGGTGTTTTTCGGAGATTTTTTTTTTTTAATTTTTGTAATTAACATACTTTTACAAAGGCAATGTTAGCTCTTCGAGAAAAGACTTTGTCACCAACAAAATAATTTAAATCGCTACATTTTAGGCATAAACAGGAAGTGGGCCGAAAAATAAAAGTTATTTCAAAAAGATTAAAAATAAACCGTAGCAAAGAGAAAAGCAAAACAAATATCGCTGAATCTCTAATTAAAAAAACGATGAAACCTATAATTTCAGAATTTTTCGCCCATATTTTTTTACATAAATGGCCGAACGCCAGGATAACTTTTTTTCAAGTACCATTACAAAATCCTTATACTAGTAGCAATTGCTATAATTATACATAATAGTAAAACTGTTACAATGACGAGTATAAATTATAAAATTGTTCCAATAATTATAATTAATAACATAGTTTTAGTACTGGTGAAAGTTTTTTGAACATCAATTTGGAGCTTTGTGATATACCTTGAAATTCGAGACTTCTTGTCTTTTAAGTCATCTATAAAGATCCATATATATATATATATATATATATATATATATATATATATATATATATATATATATATATATATATATATATATATATATATATATATATATATATATGTATATATATATATATATATATATATATATATATATATATATATATATATAGGATTGTAAAATTAGCCCCTCTAAAGTATGTCTGATTGAGAATTAAACTTGAACATTAGATCCTAAAGAAAGCACTTCTTATTTCTCGTGAATTAATTTGCAGGAGCCCAACTCACTTGCCTCAGAAAGCCCATGTTTTTCCGCTGAGCAGTCATTTGTTGATAAAAAGAAGTTGAGTTTTTTCTTCTGGAGTTGACGCTATTCTCGACGATTCTATCCCTGAGTAATCCTTTTCCCTTTACACATATAGAAATGAGACGGCGGGTGTTTTGGCCTGATTACATTCAATTAGGGGAGGATGAAACGTTTTTACTTGTGGTAGAGACTAATGTGTTATTATGTCTTGTTGAACAACGTACATAATATTACATTGTAGAAACCGGTTTTTCGTGACACATTCATATCATACGATGTATGATATCCTTGTCCATATTGTCATCTGTTTATATGTGTTTTTTAATTAAAAAATAGTGAGGATAATTCAGAATAATTTTCTATATTTTTAGAATTTTTTCTACGTAATTGTTACGTATTACGTAACTGTATACGTAATTGTTACCTATACAGAATTTTTTTACGTAATCTTTGCTTGGGGCCAAAATGGTAAACAGATAGTAGAAATAAATGTCAAAAAGATTAAGTTTCCAACTCTCTAGGCGGGTTGAAGTAGACTGGTTATTTTTAATTCCTGTTATAATTTTAAATTAATAATTACGCACTAATAATTGTCATTAAAAATGTTATAGTAATTTCTATAATTATACATTATCTTAAAACTGTTATAATGATGAATATGAATTATAAAGTTGTTCTAATAATTACAATAAATAATAAAGTTTTAGTACCAGTGCAAGTTTTTTGAGCATTAGTTTGGAGCCTTGTGACCTTGTGAACCTTGAAATTAAAGATTTCTGAGTCGTCTATGAAAATCGCTTAAAGACAGTGTCAGTTACAATAAAAGTTTTAAAGAATTCTGTCACAAGGTAATTTATCCACCACTGTTTGAATCTTCATGGATTGTTATTAGTACCAAAAATCATAAAATGTATGCATTAATTGAAAAAAAAAGAAACAATTAATTTTACCATTCTCCGAGCTCTATTCATGGGCATACTAAATTCAAAACGCACCAGGAATAAGCCCTTCTAAGTTGGACAGACTAAATTTGTACTCTTATTGGCAAGAATAGCTGTTGTTTTTTCAGGGCACTTGTTTAATCAAGATATAGAATCCCCAAAAGAGTAACGATATATTTCACTGAAAAGAGCTACTTAGCTTTATTAGTAATAAGACACAAGTGTATCAATAACTGGCCAGCTGGCTCTTTACTAGTTCTTATAAGCAGTTAAAAAATTAAAATAAAACATGTAGTATAACAAGTTGAAGTATAAGCTAACCAACAAGATATTAAACTCAGTTATTATTATATTGTCCAGTAATTGGCTTAGATGCCCATTATTGTATCAAGAACTAATTATAAAATATAATTTGCAATTAGTTTTTTTTTTTTCGAATTTTTTTCGAGGATCCTAAAATTTAAGACTGCGGAGTTAAGATACATGGAATTTCATACTGAAAGATTGTAAAAGAAGTTAATGATTAGAAATGTGTAGGAAAAAAGAAAGATATTTCTGAAAAGTATGAAAAAGTCAAGTCTAAAAAAAGATAGTGACGAGAAAAACCTAAAGAAATATTTGATCGAGAGAATATACATATACATTGGGCTTGTTCTGAAAGATGACAGCAAATGAATAATAAATAAATAAATAAATAAAAATTAAAATTAATAGAAAGAAAAATATATAATAGAAATTTATCTTTACTAATTATAAAGCTGAAAGTCTATCTGGATCTCTGTCGATCTGTCTGGATGTCATGACCTTTGTGACGCTCACAGTGCCTAGACCGGTCGGCAAATTTTCATGAAATTTGGCACAAACTTAGTTTGTAGCACGGGCGTGTGCACCTCAAAGCGATTTTTCAAAAATTCGATTTTGTTCTTTTTCTATTCCAATTTTAAAAAAATTTTACCGAGCAAATTATCACAACGTGGAAGAATAAATTCCGAAACTATCCTAACGTGGAACCGTAACATTGGCGAGCGAATGAACATAGCAAATTGGCGAGAAATTGGGCATCCAATATTTGTAAATATACAGCCGAACCAAATGAAATTTTAATTTTCGACTACGGGCACAGCCGTGCGGCTACCACTAGTTAGTTAAATAAAAAGAGAAAGAATATTATGAAAATAAAACACCGATCAAACAAAAAATACATCATCATTCAGAATACTCCTGAAAAATTGAAGAAGAGTGAAGAAGAGAGTTGACACATTTAAAAAGCTTAATTTTTAAGCAAACTTTTAAGCCATGTTGTGAAAAATGATACTGCAAGGAAAAAGGGCAAGAAATGTCTTTCAGGGCAAAACGTGTCACTAAAAGAGCAAAGCCAAAGCAACCAAAAGATTGAAACGCTGCGATTTTGACATTCTTTCTGATTTAAGATCACATATAAAATGTAATTTCAAGCAAGTGAATGCTATAAATAGAAGAACGCTGTTTGTTCGAATGTTTACTGGCATACTTCAAAAGGAGTACATGTGCATGAGATTTAACTGTGTTCTATCATCTAATACGTTTGTATCAACTGTCTATTGCAATGAATTAAACAAGATTACTGTGGAGAGTTAAAGAGGATAATTAGATTCTTAGGAACCGATTAATATAGTAGAAAGTTTCCTGGGAATAAAGGTACAATGAATAAAAGATGCAAAAGCTAGTGCTATAGTTCTAGGGAAAAAATCTTTGGCATATTTCCCAGAGCCTTAAAACGTTCACTGATACATTTTGTAGATCGTTGCTATTTTGAATCGCAAAACCCACATGCTAGGATAGATGTATATGACAGTGTAACATAACATGAAAAGCTTGTTTTATCGTAAAAAAATAATTACCTAATGTTGCACAAGAATAACACTGGAAGGAAATCCTCCTAAGCGAAGTAAGTCATGGGGAAATGAACTACGTTTTGAACACTGACTTTAAATATTTTAATAATGAAATGGTCAATCTATCACATATGGGTTAAACGAAATGTTGCTTTGCTCAGTAGAAAATAAACTGTTTTTACATTGCTCTCATTCAAAGGAATATAATCTATATATTCCCCCGTTATCTTCGAGCAAGGTTTGTAAAATGCACGTATTATGGAAGGCCATTTAAAGGCTTAACTTCACTTCTTTTTGAATAAAAATTCCCAAATCATCACGAATACATATTATAAGTGATTGTAATGAAGTGCGACTTATATATTAAATACATATTTTATTACGGCAATATATTTATTTTGTTTTCGAAAAAAAAAAAATATTTTTAAAGAAGTTGCAAAAAACGGTTAACATGAAATAGTTTGTAACATGGAATAGGTGAGACAAATAAATACCTTTGTGCTGAACAGTGAAGTAAGAAAAAACAACGTCAAAAAATCACAAATTTTAGATTACAGCAGACACGTGTTTCGGCGTTACAGGGAACGCCTTTTTCAATGCAAAAAGTAATGAGCTTATGAATGAAAAGACATCCGACGAAAGGATCGGATTCTCGGATTAAATTATCTTTTCATCCATAAGTTCATTACTTTTGCATTGAGAAAAACGTTCCCTGTAACGGCGAAACACGTGTATGCTTGTAATCTGCAATTTGTGCTTTTTTGACGTTGTTTCTTCTTACTTTATGGAGTAAGTGGTTTTAAACTGTTAAAAATTTTTTGAAAGTTTAATTTCTTTTGTTGTTAGAAGTCTCTGGTTATCTCTTTTCATGTTTTATTTATTTAATACTGTATCCTTTTTTTTTTTATGTATCGGGAGTAAGTTATCATACAAACTACAAGATCCAGCTTTCGTATTTTATTTGACTTCTGCATTTTTGGAGGCGTTTCTGTATTGGTACGGCAAACTTTGTTAAATTATACGTATCAGGGTCAATGACATCAAAACTCTTGGAAGAACGGAGATACGTCAGAGGTTGCAGAATACTTAGCATTTCAAAAGACCCGACGCGCTATCTTGCAAAATGAACCATTTTGAGTTGATCACTCAGGTAATTATGCGATCATATACAAGTTTATATGATTTTCAAAAGAATTGAAAGATTTTTAGCCACATTTCTCATGGAGTTAAACGAAGATGAAAATTTATCTAACTTAAAACGACTGTAAACGACTAGAATTCATAACTTCATGAAAACACAGCAGTTTCTGGAAGTTTAAGTCAAAGGATTGTTTTTTCTTTTTTTTGCTTAGAATGCGTGTCTTTTTAATTGCATATAAGTAAATTATTGTCTGAATTTCGGATTTTTCATGCATATTTTCGTAATTCAATGTATTTCCTTTCTTTTAAATTGCCTTTAATTTGATCTTTCCCAATATGGATATTCGAAATTTTAAAAAAGAAAAAAAAAGGAAACACTGTTTAGTAGGGTGGTTTAAAAATACATGTAAAAAAAAAACAGTTTCTTCTACATAAGAGGACACCCCTCAATATTTTTAGACATGTGGATAGTAATATACTGAAAGAATTTTAGCTTCCTATTTCAACTGAAAGAGGGTGCTCAAACCCCTCCTCCAAACTTCATAAGCATGGGGAGGGGGGGAATTAAAAAAACGTTGAACTGAAAAAACAATGCTACATATTATAATATGCACGAGTAATATGCATATACACTGCAATAAAGTGATTGTTTAAAAAAAACAGCTAGGGAAATCAAATGTTACTACATTTTCTATGCTACAGCTGATGTTAAATTGAGGGGTCATTTAGCACCCTCTTAAAATTTAATTAAAAAGCTAAAACTTTAACAGCATAATACTATTAGTAAGTTTAAAAAAACATAGAGGGTGCCCTAGACTATAGCTGAAAATAGTTTTTTTGAACCACCCTACTCTCCAGGCATTTAAAACTGAAGAACCTCTTTAATTTTTAATCTTTTAGCTAACACGCTACAAATAAATTTTTATACGATCCCGTTTGACTAAAACATATCTTGCTACTCTTCAACTAATGGATGCTCCAAACGATCTCTCGTTTGAAGAGATCGCTCTCCTAAAAGCAGTAAAAAGATAAATAAATAAATAAAAGTTCTTCTTTTAATGGCTTTGATGTGTTTTTTTCATCCTGATAAAAGGTGGGCGCTTTGAATCTGGCAAGCATTCCTCGACATTATAAAATGCATATCGACCTCGACCAGAAAAAAAACGATAATCGGCCCATTTTGAAAAATATGACTTGAAGGATAATTTATTTAGGACAATGCTCAAGGCCACACAAAAGGCCATGGATTTTGTTGTTTTTCTTTTGTACGCAAAACCGAGGGGGAAAATCGAGCATTCAAAATTAGTTGAACCGATTCAATGAATGTATATTGTGGGAAAATAACACAATGCAATCTAATGCGAGGAATATGTAATCATTATTCAGTGGTTTACTTTGTGCTGCAAGACGGAAGGAAAACTCTTTTTGTTGACAAACTGCAACGAGGGAAGACATTGACTGATTTTGTTTCTTAACAAACAATTTCTTATAAACAAGTACCAGTTTGTGATAGTATGGAAACATTTAGCTTAGTTTAAAAATGGTTTTAAATAAAAGTAATGAAGTAGGTAAAATTATGATTGTTCATCGTTGTTATGTACAATTCAGCAAGACTATAGCCGACTAGTTTTTCTTTTTGTAAATAAATAAGCCATTTGAAATCGCTTATGCGCTCGATACACAAAGGATTTAATTTAACAAGTTAAAACTGGTAATAAATCAGCTTCATACTATTTTTAGTTGTTGCATTAATTTTTATTAACCGGAAATGGGGTTAATTTTTAAACAATTCAATTAATAGTTCAATAAGCATTATATTCGCATTGTGTAAAAAATGATTCCTCAACGGAAGGACTAAATTTCCATTATTTGGTTTTATTACCCTATTCGAGCAACTACAAATAAATTAGTCTAACTCGTTTGTAAAGAACTTTGATTTATATAAAACTCAGTTTTAAAGAAGAAATCATAAAAAAATTGGTTGGTACAATATTAAGTCAATGAGAGAAAAACTCGTTTTAAACGAGCAAAATCCGCTAAAAGTGTGCCATATTTTTGGGATTCATAAAACTTATATTAACTTCAGCAAAATTATGAGTCTTAAATTCTAAAAACAAGTGGCGACAGCATTTTTTTTTTTTATTTGTAGTTTGAAAAGCATTGAAAAATACATGTTTTTGACTTCGATGTTATCCCTTTCGAGATACTTATTTCCTATTATATTTTAGCTCAAAGTCAAACTAATTCAAGTCAAAAACGCAATGAAAGCGGCAACGATAACGAAAACTGCGAAGAATTAGAATCTGAACTAGCATCAACATATTCAATGCGTTTTTATATGCAGGAAAACTTCAACCGTTTTTCGAGCCCAGGGATGAAAATGTTTTGGCCAATGAACATTTCTCAAAAGAAGTCAATGACGCAAGAAAGAGACAATAAGGCAGTTCAAATGAAATAAATAGCTTCTTTGGCAATGTAGAAAAATTGAAAATAAGCAAAGCAAGTATGTAAGAATTTTAAAGATTTTTTCCACGGACTCGTTTTTACGAGCACTCGGCTATATCCAGCAAATATCGAAGTCCCTTCTTCCTCGTGGCTGTAGTATTATTATTAACTACAACTTTCATTATTCACCAGTGTGTAAAAAATTCCCAGCTGACTTATTTGTTATCTATGACACGTTTAAGTTTGAAAATTCTCGTTAAAGCAAAAAAAAAATTTGTACAGCATGGAATTCCTTCCTACACAAGAATTATTTTCGAAACATTATGTATTTACATTTTATTGATTTTCGTACCCATCACAGTATTGTCCAATACATTTTTAAGCTTTCCACATATTTGATTCCGTTCGTGGGAAATATTTTGAAACCCGTCACTTGTGGTGACTCTTGTTTTCTGCGCCTTCAAATCAAATAAGTGAAACTAGAATCAGCAGCTTAATTTACAAGCGAATTTATAGCTAAACTAATCCGTACTAATCACTCAAATCTTAGACATTTTTGAAAAAGAGTGCAAATAAGATAAATGGGGATAAGGGGCCATTCATTAATTACGTAAGGATGATTTTGGCAATTTTTGACCCCCTCCCCCATGTAAGGGTAAGTAACATTTTCTCCCCCTCCCCTATCTTACGTGAGATTCCATTTCGTTATTCAAAATAATAAAATAACGAATCTTACATCGCTGGAATCGTTATTAAATTGTAATTTTTTTAAAGCATTTTTGTGCAAAGAAAAATTTATTAAAAGAAATCGTGATTGAATGTTTTTTCGACAAAATATTCTTGAATATGTTGCAATACTAATTAAAAATAAGACATGCCATACGCAGTGCGATTCTTTTATTATAATTTACACATTAGTTCTTTTCAAAACAAGTAAAAAAAATCTCATCCTAATACGTTTTTTACCTAGTAGAAGCAAATGAAATCTGATCCCTGCCAAATCACTTGACCGCGCAAGTTCTAACATAAAATATTGACTTGGAAAATATTACGTAAGAATGAGTCTGAAGCCTCCCTCTCCCCATAATAGGATGTAGAACTTTTTCCAACCCCCCCCCCCCCTCTTGGGACCATTACGTAATTGGTCCCTTAGTGAGTATGTGGGCTATGTGAGAATTCACCCTTAGCACCCTGGTAATGTAACTTTTTGTTTCGAAAGCATTTCAGATGTATTTTATACGGAATGTAAACTTTTTATTTGTAAACAAATTGTAAAACAGAAAATGCTTATACCTGCCTAACTTCTTCATTTTTAGTAACATTCATGAATTGGAGCACACACGAAAATAACCACAACTAAAAAAACACATAACATAGAGTTATTTTTAAAACTGCCAAGCGATGAAGAATACGAATCAAATATATTTTTAAAAGATATTTTTTTTCCTTTTGCAATATTACTTCAGCACGGCAAGATGTCAACATTCCGTGTTTAAATGTTGAGTCAGGGCAGATGAAATCACCAGGTAGCACTTATTCCATACACAGAAAGAAAAAAAAATATTTTGTGTTATAATCATATAACTATGTAATTTTCAACATGTGTTATTTGATTGGAGATAGATGATCTTTCTGGAGCTTTTTCTATGCATTGTCAGCAGCTTATGATTCCTCATTATTCCTTAAAATTAAAAGTTTGTAAGTAATGAAACTAAACTAAGTTTTTTGCTATATATTTTAGAAACAAAAAGGACACCAAATGCATTTTAATAAACTAACTGTTTGGCATCATAGAACATGTAACACAAGCAAAAAAAAAGTAGGCAAATAAAAAAGGTTCTGTTTTGTTTTAATTTTTTAATAAAGTTTTTATTTGTAACAATGTGAAGACAAAATATTTTAGTAGAACATATAGTATGCAAATAAACGTTGAACTGAGCTAATAGATTTGAGAAAAAGATTTTTTTGTTTTGAATGTTTATTGTATATTTGTTGCCTAAAACAAACGTGTACAAAGGTATTTACTTTGTATACGTAAAAAAAGGAAATTAAAAATAAGGAAAATTATATCCCTTTTTTCTGTATGATTTTTTTTCTTTTACTTGCAGCTCTTCTATATCAGAATTAACTATAAAGAAATGAATTGCACAAAAGACAGTGATAAGTGAACACGTTACGCACAAAAAGTTTCAATACTTGAGGCAAATATAAAATGTATGCAATTTTTTTTTTTCAAAGAAAAAAAAAATCATGATTGTAGTTCCGAATTAAATATTTGATGATCAAAGGTTTTGAAGTTTGTGGTATTTTCAAAGTTTTAACTGAGGGGACATGCATATCCTATTAAGCCCCTTAAATGGTTAAAACTGTATGTTCGAATTTTCCTCCAAATAAAACAAACAACTTTTGTAAAATATATTGAGATTCAAGGTGAAACTTCATGACTCTTTAAAACCTAGTCTCATTAAAATACATTCAATATGTATTTTCTAGAATAACACTTAAAAAGTTAGAAATGAATTTTGTAAATTATATTTTCCCTAAATCATCCAAACTTCCCAACTAATTATTAAATTATTAAGCTGCAACTTTAATCAAACATTTACAACAATGCTACACAAATTAAATCGCATAAAATACGCTTTAGCAAACAAAGAGTAGAAACTCCCGTATCACTCCTTTCAAACAAAAGGATTCTCGAAACCAATATTTAACTAGTCGGAACTGTACCCAATATTCCCCCTTTTATTCAACTGTGAAAACGTAGCCACAAACATAGGAGTAGACCGGGTTTATTTACTGTTTTATTCAGCTCTGAATTTTATTTCTGCGCTCTCGTAAGAAATTTTAATGACCTATGACCTGTGAACATTACTAAATAAACAGGTATTCCACCAGCTCATTCTATGTTTGGACGCTTGCATACTGCTTCATTATTATTTATTTACATTTTATTCAAATATTCTTTTATAAATATTTACTTCCCCTTAAAATTTCACAGAATCGCAAGCAGTATGTATGTTTCATTTTCTTGAACTTTATGTGCGAGTATGCATGTGTGAATGAATTTTTGTTACGGTACAGTTCTTTAAAAAGACGATGTATTAAATTAAACTGTTGAAATGCATTACTCAATGTAAAAACGTCAACTAATTATTATTGAAAGTTTAAAATTTACGAGTATTACTTAAATTGGTATTGATGTTTAACATCAAACAGGGCATGGAAACATCACCTTGACTCCCAACAAAAATAAAATCATAAAGCATAAAAATTGGTGATGAATGGTCCTTGCGAATCAAATTTTATACCTTCACTCCCCTTTCTAATAACTTTCAAGAAAACCTTTATGTATATAAAGGAGACGATGTTTCTTCGTTTTTTTTTTTCCTTTCCTTACGCACGATGTTCAGGGGCACCTAAAGCTTGGAAATATGGATCAAAATTTCTAAAGTATCCCTGCAGCCTGCACCTTGAACCGTTTTGCAAAATTTTGATTTTTTTAAATACATTTTTTAAACTGAAATTCACATTATTCTTTTTGTAGGGGTGGGAAGAAATACCTCCTCTCATTTACATTATATATCATCAGAATAGCTATTTTTCTCACAAAAAGGAAAGTTTGTTCCATTTCTCTCAAACAACCAGAACAGAAGATATAAGCGCTTCTAATTTAACCGACATTCAAGGCTCACGTCGATTCCCTTTACCTTTACTTAAGAAGGAAGTGCAACTGAGGTCTTGTTCGACTATAGCTACCGGTTGACTTGGGCTCGATTTTCGTTCCATTTGCTTCATGTTGAATCAAAACTTTTTTTTAAAAACTAAATTATTTTTCTGACCATGCATTTGAAACGATTTTTCAGAGATTTTATTTATTTTTTTTTTTTTTCTTTTCTTCAAACGATAGCTTTTTGCATATTTTCTTTACTTTTTTTTTGCATTTAAAAAAGGTTGTCATTATTGATATGGTATTTTATTCGCTTTATTTTTCTTTTTTTTTTTTTCAAAAGTTTCTACGAACATTTTACCGCATTTATTTTAGGTTTAGTTAGTTGCACGAAATTTTATTACATAGAAACTATGATTTTTTTTCCCTGTTGTGTTCACATTGCGTATTTTAAATAAAAGCTTTTCTTCCTTTGAGAGCTGTAGAGTGTTCATTTTAAATGAACTGCTATGCGTATTTAAGTTAAGTTTTTTCTACGAGGGATGGGGAAGCGGAGTTTTCCTTTTGTTCTAAATCGAATGAGTTTTTTACTGAATTTTTTCCTTGCTGGGGGAGGGGAGAGAACAAGATTTTCGATTCAATATTTTCTTTTAAAAAATTGGATCATTAATCGATCGAAGTGCGCTTCGCTCGCCCATCAGCTTGATTACGGCGGCGTGGTCGCTTTGCGATTTAGGTGATAAAAATAGAGTTGGCAGATTATTTTACATTTTAAAGCCACTATAAAAGTAATTTAGGTCTTTTTTGCGAATTATTTAACAAAGAATTTGTTTTAGGTTATTTAATGGTTTTGCATGCATTTTAGTTAAAGAAAATGATTATTTTACATCAGAAGGGAGGGAGAGGGATTTTATTTGTTTAAATTACTACCTTTAAAATTCTTTGCACGGACATCACCGTACGGATACTGCTAGTTTCATTTTATCACTGATAATAGTAGAGAGAAGAATTTTTACATTGAATCTATTCATAGAACATCTACTTTAGTTAGGCATATATATGCCTAACATTACAGATGGGGGACAAAATAATATGAACACCTGTGAAATAAGGAAAAATCTTTATTAATAGGGGGTTGGACCACCCTTTGATTTAAGAACGGATTGAATGCGACGGAGGATAGATGCATAAAGGTTATGGACAACATTTAAAGGAATATTAAGCCATTCCTCCTGCAGAATGGTCTCTAATTCCGAAAGTCCGGATGGAGGTGGAAATCGGGAACGAAGTTTGGACTCTAAATATCCCCATAAATGTTCAATAATATTTAAGTCCGGAGACTGAGGGGGCCAGGCGGGATGTTCAACTTCACTGTCATGCTCTTCGAACCATTCTTGGACACATCTGGCAGTGTGTATGGGGGCGTTGTCGTCTTGAAAGAGCGTTCGCTCTCCAGGGAACGGATGGACATGATCCTTTAGAATGCTCAGATAGTGATTACATTTGATACGCCCATGCAGAATGACAAGTGGGCCAAGATCACGCGAAGATATCACACTCCATACCATCATTGAGTCACCCCCATGCTTCACAGTCGGCAAGAGGCATCCAGGATTAAAGGCTTCTGAGGGCATTCGCCAGACATAAACGCGCCCGGTAGTCTGAAATAGGGTAAACGATGATTCATCTGACCATATTACCTGTTGCCACATTTGTGGGGACCAAACTTTGTGGTCTCTGCACCTTTGGCGTCGCTTGAAAGCATTAGTTGCTGTCACCAAGGGTTTTCGAATTGCCACTCTGCCATAAATGTTCGCAGCATGAAGCTCCCTTTTGACAGTTTTTGTTGAAACGGGGTCCTGGAAATGGTTTTTCATTTCAGATGTTATTTCAGATAAGGATTGCTTGCACTTTCGGGCTACTATGCGCTTCAAAGCTCTTCTATCCCTATCAGCAAGCATTGAATTTCGGCTACTGTGGTGCTTTGAAGACGTCGTCTTACCTTCTTTCGGGTATGCTGTCATAACCTCTGACATCGTACCCCTTTGCACACACCAAAAGCTTTGCTATTTCCGTAACCAATGCTCCACTTAAACGCGCCCTAACAATCATTCCTCTTTGGAACTCTGTAAGGTCTGACATCTCAACTTATTACAGAGATTTAGAACCAAGTACGCAACAGTTGTGACTACTGTTGAGACACTGATAGGTTCCTCTTCACGCTCACCAGGTGGCAGACTTCTGTTGCAGGTGGCGTGGCTGTACTATAGGCGTGAAATACGGCATACTTTTTCATAGGTGTTCATATTATTTTGTCCCCCATCTGTATATATATATATATATATATATATATATATATATATATATATATATATATATATATATATATATATAACATAAAAACAAATTTTCCGCTAAATCCACTGCGAGCAGTCAAACTGTTTTAAAAAATCTTCTTAAAATACTTTTCCTGGTTTTCTTTGATATGCATATACCGGGTAGTTATAAAGTAAGTATTTATATTTGGAGCAGTCTACAGACAGCTTTGAAGGAAAAACCTAAAAAAAAAACAAAAATTGCTACACTTACTAATTAGGAAGAGAGGGAGGAACAATGGTGGACAATGGAGGTAATTTAAGCTTGGTTTGTTCGTTTATTTGATTGTTCTTTTCTTTCTTTTTTTTGCGAATTATTTAGCAAAGAATTTGTTTTAGGTTATTTAATGGTTTTGCATACATTTTAGTTAGTTAAAAAATAGTTACAAGAATACACTACACTTTACAAAGGGACAAAGATAACACTAGCGGCTTTTGTACGCATAAAGAGAAAAAAAAAACAAAGAATTAAAACCTCAAATCGGATAGAATATCTAAGTTATTGAACAATATTTTGATACACTTGCTCCCTGCCCCCGATCAAGTTCAAGTTCCACATGTCTATCGAGCTGGAGGATACAATCCAGGAAATGCGTGGCGTGCTCAACTGCGGAATGCAATACATCAGGAGTTAATGTTTTTGGGTTTCCGCACAATTAGGGGAACGCACAAATGTGTTTTCAAATGTGTCTACAATCTGTTCCCAAATGTGTTCCCAAGATTAAATTTAACAAATTTTCTGAGCTGAAAACATTTGGAGAATAATCACGTGTATTTTCTTTACAATAAAGAACATTCGGAACTCGCTTTAGTACACATTCAGGCAGCGGGAACACTTTTTCTGAATTAAAGTTTTGAAAACGTGTTACCAATGTGGACTGAGTGCTAGTGTTTGAGTAAAATTATTTATGAAGA
Organism: Uloborus diversus; assembly: GCF_026930045.1. Lineage (NCBI taxonomy): Eukaryota > Metazoa > Arthropoda > Arachnida > Araneae > Uloboridae > Uloborus > Uloborus diversus. The sequence goes on along the minus strand of NC_072737.1, from coordinate 82,886,400 downwards.
TTCAAAGGAGGTTTAGTTTACTTTTGTCAAAACATATTATTGAAAGAAAAATTTGATTTAGAAGTTTTTGATTCAATGGTAAAAGTAAAAAAGTCAAAGAAAAAGTCTCAAGTAAAGCTAAAATTAATTTACCACAGCAAACTATTTAGAACCACTTTTCGAAGACGGAATTCCAGTGTTATATGGTAAAGACTTCAATAAAGTTTAACTCCATATGGGCAAAGCTCATAGTCCCAAGCCAGCGAAGAGAGGGCTGGAAATAGAAACGTATATATTGTATCAAAATCATTAAAAAACAAAACAAATTACACCATTATTCATTGTTTATTCTTTGGAATTAAAATATTTCATTTTCATGGCTTTAGTCTTAAAAAAAATAATAATTGTTGCGTATTATAGAAATATGTAAAGTGATGTAAATCCGTGCTACATTAATTTAAGACATGATTTCTTAAAGCTTTCAAATATTGCTAAAAGGAAATATTCAGCAAAATTCCCACAATCGTTTATTGAACATGGCCCGAAAGGATTCATTAAGTTGTAACTTTACATGCGTGTCAAATTTTCCTACAGAATAAATTACCAACACAGAACCTTATTATACAGTTCAGATTTAAGTTTAAATTTTACAGAGGGAAAGCGAAGCAAAAACAAGCGAACATACACGAATAGACTTCCCATTAAACACTGCTTGAATTTTAAGGTTAAAAATCAATGCAATTGCTTTTCTCAGCCAATGGGAAGAAAGCACGAGTTTCGGAAAATCGATTCAAATTTTGTGCCGGCACGTCAAAAGTATTTCGCAGTTGGAAGATCTGAATTAATTATAAAGAATGTTTTTAAAACATGCGCCGATGATTGAGCTACGCTTGCAATTACTAAAAGAGGAAACGACGTATATTTTTCGGGGGAAAAAATCTTAAAGCGAGTGGAGTAGTTTCCCTGCTTCTGGAGGGAAATCCATCGTGGAGAGATGTTTCGGTATCATGAACTAATATTTTAAGAAGGCTTGTTTGATGGAGGATTAACGGAAACGCACGCCCGAAATGATTTTTTTTAATGTAATGATAGGATGAAAGGTATATTAAGGAGCAGGCAAAGCCGATGTTTATTTTAAGGAATCTTTCAAAAATTTCATTAGTTTTCTTTAAGGAAGGACTAATGGAATTAAAAACTAAATCATAAAGATGGAATTTCATTATGTTTCATAAAATATTTAATGCGCTCCTGCTCACGGTTTATGATTTTTGAATATGTATAAGAAAAATAATACCGAAGGATAATAATGTTGTCAACATCGAATTAAAAATGAATGGGGAAATGGTACTTCATTTTGTTTCAAAACTGATTTTATTTTTGAAAGTATACAAACAATGTGTAAGTTTTCTAAAAATTATATGAGGCAGCGAGAAGCAAAGGGATGTAAGTGGCAAAATTAAAAATTTGGATACAACCAGTGCAAATGGTAGGTGAACCCTTCATCTGTCTTGGGGCAAGAGATAGCACTTGTAGCCCTAGTAGCATATAAACAACCTTTACTCAGCTAGGGACCTTGTGATACTTTTGGGATTCCTAATTGGCCAGTCGATAAAAAATGTATGTGACATGTTTTTCCTCATTCAACGTACTGAAAAAAATTTCGTGCCTGGGAAATTCTGGATTCACATTTGAATGTTTTTAATTATCCCCTTCCCCTCGGATAAAATTTAGAAGACATGTTTTGTTTCAAAATGAAGCAATAATTTAGAGCGTGCAAAACAAGCTGCACAGGAGATGGATGACGTTTTCACGCTGTAGCCAATCAGCAGTCCCCAAATTTTCACATGGTCTAAAGCAGAATAAAGGTTGTTTGTGTGCGCCCTAGTAGGTGCTGCTGTATAGCATGATTTAGAAAAAAAAATCAACTAAAGCCTACCTAGGACGTAATCTTTATACGCGTTTTACTCTTGAAAATGTTCACTTGCATCCCTTTGCTTCTCACAGCCTCATATAGAGTTTAAAAAATGGATTAATTTATTTAAATTAATACAACTAATTCAAAAAAAGAATTTAAAAATATAGAATTCAAAATATTTTATAGCATTTTTTTCTTATTTTCAATGCGTATTTTACGTTAACGCGAAATGAAAACATTAGAAATGACAGTATTTTGATCGGTTCAAAAAGGATTGTGTTTCTTCCAGATTTTTCTTCATTTTTTACGGATTTAAGAACGGGGGTTATCAGCTCGTCTCATAGGGTGTGTTGTGTGTGTGTGTCTCGGTTAATAAAGGAACTAGGTTGATTAGAGAAGTAATGTTCAGAATTTGTAATATCCGTCTCATAAACGGACTACCTCTAAAAAAGATACATGCAATATCATATGATATTTAGCCTTTTCAGTCAATTTCAAAAACGCAAAAAACTATCACTTTACAGAAATTCATTGCCAGCTTAGTCAATTCCAGCCGAGGACTAGTTTCGTGCTTATTAGCACTCATCAGCCCGGCATAGGAGTGAACAGTGAGTGTTAGTTGTCAGTGCTAATTCTGTATTAGGTACCAGTTTGTTTAGCACTCTTGGCTTCCTTAAGAGGTTTTCCACCTCCAGCTCAGTCACTCCTATGCCGGGCTGTTGAGTGTCAATAAGCACGAAACTGCAGACCTCAGCTGGAATTGACTGAGCTGGCGGTGTATTTCATGTATTTAAGCCTTAGCCCTGGCTTTAGGGCGGTAACTTACTGAATATTACTTTACAGGTACGATTTTGCTTGTTTGTTTATTTGTGTAAGGTTGATCCGATAGAGCGTATCTTTTTCAAATCGATATAAAAATATTAATGAAGGTTTCATACCGTATCGCATCATTTTTTTAAAAATATTTTTAAACACCAAAGAGGAAAAATATTTGTAACAATGAATATAACCGACTTTAAAGCAGAATAAAGAAAAATAATAGGCTAGATCCATATGATTGCAAATTGGGGTCAAAAGGTGAGACGTAAATTTATTCAGAATTAATGCTACTTTCCAACACATTTTTTTTAAATTGAAGCCAAATTTTTACATAAATCAACTGAGGCTGCGAAAAGCAAATTTGATGTAACGATTGGACTTTTGTAACAATTGGACTTTTTAAACTTTCGAGTAAAACGCGTTCAAAGTTCAGATACTAGGTAGACATTCATTTTTTTTTTGTTTGTTTTTTAAATCATGCTGTATAGCAGCGCCCACCAGAGCTACTAGTACCATCTCTCGCCTTAAAAGACAGCACCTACTGTCTAGGCCCTTGCCTAGACAGTAGGTGCGGGGGTCTTTGGGGCGTCATGCTATGCCCTTAAACAGAGGAAAGATTCTCCTACTGCGAGTATTTATACTGATTATTCTTCAAGTAGTTAATTTTGGCTTTTACATCCCTTTGTTTCTCACTGCCTGAAATGCAACCGTAAAATATACATAGTCACGAATATAAATTAAATTTATCCAGAGTTTCAAACAACCCCTTCTTTATTTAGTAAGATAATCATTTATTTCAATGTTGTCTATATGATCATGTAACAGCTTTTACACTTCGTTAAGTTTTGGACTGAACTTACTTTTGGACTGAAATGAATTGTTTTTCATAAAAATCCTTCCTTCCCACTCAATAATGTGTAGAATACGGATCCTTTTTCCCACAATATTTTTCTACGTTTTAACGTGGGGTGAATGCTACATGTAGATAGCTACAATTCAGTTTTCTTACACTAATTCGAGGAATTCTCAACAAGTTAATGCTTTTCAAAATTTTTAGAGAATGAGAAGAGTTGCTTCAAATGTTTTATATATCACCATTTCTTAACTTTCATTTTATTCGAAATATTCATGTCTTTCGTACTTCAATAGAAGTAAAATATTCTTTTTCCTTTTCAAATTTGCAGTTACCCTGGTTGTAGTATTCAATTGACGATATAATCTTGCTTATTCAATAAATGTTTTTGTTTTGTAATTTTGGTTTTTTTATTTGTTTTTCTTTGGCAATACGGGCAACTGGGCAGCGACTTTTTGCAGATCTAATGTGATTATCTAAAATAGCATCTATCTCATGTAGCACCACTATCGGCGGATGCAAAAACCACGAGAGTTTTTCCGCAAGTTACCCCACCAGATGGAGGCATATGGGTTCTATTCGGTGCGAAACTGCAATAGGAATTTAATTTTGCAAGAACACTCTAGGCCAAAGGAGTAATCGATGGATCTTTTACTTACTGTATAATCACACGACATAGATGCTGTGGATTTTCTGCATCTTGAAAATCCACCGACTGTAGCCAAGATCGGACCTGAGTGCAAGAGACAAAGCGTCTAACCACTCTTTCGACTTATTTATTTATTTATTCATTCATTCTTTTCAGTGGTTCTTTTTAAATTAAAATGCTAATCACTATCAAAGAAATATTTCTTTTGTTTTTTTTTTTCAACAAATAAAATTCATAAAAAAATTAACGCAGTGAAGTAAGAGTGCAAATGCAAAAGACTAATTTTCAGTTGACTGATTCTTCCTATCAGATTTCTTTCAAGTTTGAAGAAATTCATACGAAGTTTAACTCTTATTGAAACACTATCGAAATCCAAAAACATAACACCCGCCGCGTATTTTTTCTTACATCCTACAGATAATCTACGCCTTCGGCATGTGTGCTGTGTCGAAAGATTGATAAAGTACTGGGAATGAAAAATAGAGCCAGACTTTAGCTCTCAGCGATTCTCCTTGGAGGACTTAAAAATGTAAGGACAAAAGGAAAAGAACTGGACGCCGAAGTTTTTAGCCATAAATCAAAGCAGAACACTAGACAAAGAGGAATCCTTTGTTCTACTACAAACATATTTTACGTTCAGATATCCTTTTTAAAGCCAAAGTACACCGTTGAACTTTTTAGTCCCATATGCAGTACACTACATTTCCATTTAAGTTCTTGTTGTTAGGTCAATGTTTTCTTTTTATTTCTTCTTCTTCTTTTTTTTGCACTGTCATGCTTACCAGAAGAATTTGCAATTATTATTTAGTACAGCAAGGTTCCACGATAAGTTATTTCTAAGGCTACAACGATATGCGGTCAATATACTGAGTCCGGTATATCTGGTCAATATTCTAGAAAAATGTGAGTAACCGGATATTATAATTGTCCGGCAGTATATCTATCAAAAAAATGTATTATTGAATAATATGATAAATTTTAAAAAAATACAAAAAGTTAAACGTTGTACAATATGAAACTATGCATAATGCAATAGGAAATTTTTTGTTAAGAAAAAATCCTTCTAAAAATGAATTATTTTATTCATATTTTTCGTCACATTCTTGTGATATAATAATAAAGAAAACTGAATTCAAATAACACACTTTAAACAAAACTTGACAATAGTTCTTTGTTTGAGAAAATATTATATATTAAGATTTTGTAAAGCTTCCAAAAAATCTATAAGAATGCTTTATTTAATGCACATACATACTTATAAGCAGAAATTGGCAAAATTGCAAAATCTTAAGAGCAAGGGGAAAATTTCAGACACCAGGCAAATGATTTCAAAGAGTTTATAAGAAATATCAAGACTTCTTGTTCTTGAAGAAGAAGTAGCCTAAGTATTTTTAGGCGGCGGCTGACCTACTGCCAGATGTTTTTAAGACCATGTAAACATATTTTTTGTGACCGCATAGACTACACATAAATATTCACTTTTCAGTGGTGAAAATGTTCTGGTATCCGGAAAAATAACTTAAGGGAGCCAAGTTAAACTATTGCCAAGTTGAACTTTTTCCGGTAAGACTGAATGTACATAACTGCTATTTTTCTGCTTATACATTGAAAGAGAAAGAACAACTTTAACTAATCTGCTTGAAAAAAAATTGTTGAAATTAAAAAAAAAAAAAAAACATTTTTACGAGAGGGTAGGTTCAATATGCACTGTCATTGTCGTATGAAAATAAGTATGTAAAGAGAATTTCAAAAATGCAATTTAACCTTTGTCAACCAATGCCAATGATTTAATTTTTGATGTGAAAAATTATCAGTTTTGTTACATACCTCTTCATACAATTAGATTAAGTAAAATTATGAATAGATATTTTTTCCTCCCTTAGAAAGATCTGCTATCAACATGAAGCTGTTATAAAAGCAACTCTGAAATCTTGATATTTAATTCAAAAAAAGAGACTTTTTGTATCGCATACCCATCTTCCAAAAATTTTACCCAAGACAAAATGTTTGAATAAGCTCTCCATTAAAATACACATTTTTAAAGTTAATATGGAACTGCGGATATGCATTCAAATGCATATTTTGCGTCAAATAAAAGGAATATAAATTTTAAAACGTGAATGCTAATTCAGCAGGACGATGAAAGCATACTCCCAATGCTGTATAATTTAACAGCTACACTACTTTTCCAAACCCAAACTGTTCGCCGTCACAAATTAGAGGTTTTAAAATTCACGCCGAAATCTGCGAAAAGCGACGTGAAAAATGTGAATTCTTTAACACCTGACGTCGCTTCAAAACTCAGAAGGGAATAAAGCAAATCGAATATTCCATTCTTTCCGGCGGAGTTGAGATGTTGAATTACTTCTTCTGCAAAACCGCCGAAAGCAGACAAATATGACTTTGATGGAAATCAGAAAAATAAAACGCAAAATTTATGAAAAAAGAAGTGGCAACTTTACGGAAGCCGTTTTCTAAATTAACATGGCGCGGCGTGAGATATTTAGAGTCTCAGTAATTTTGTCGCGTAGCGCATTTAAATCCCAGAGGTGAGTGTACACAAATCATACAGCGATCCGTGATAATTATGAGCCGGAGCGGAGGCGCGAACATATTCCCCAACAGACGCTGCTACTGTTTCCACCCCTCTCCATTTGCCATTCTACTTCACTTCAACATTCCTCCATTCCATTTAAGCAAGCTCAGAAGGGAAAGTGTAAATATTGAATCATGGAACGGTTATATTTTTGTTCTATGACAATTCCATTCCATTCTAATCTCGCTGTTGCATTTTCTGTGTGTTTAAGCCTGTTCTGTCATTTCGTAGTGGGGAGTTTCTAAGCGAAAAAAAGAAAAAATCACAAACAAATGACTTTGAAATCGCATAGAGAACTAATTTTGCAATAAACTTTGCATAGCAAGGCGTGAACTTTGTTCAAATTCAAACAGCGTAACGTATACATCTTCTTTAAACAGAGCTGAAGATTTAAAACACATTAAATAAACAGTCGGCTTTTAATTAATACCTTACAGCTCACGGCAGTTGTAACTTAGGAAGAAAAAAGGAACAACAAATAATCAAAAACATAATTTATCGTCTCCCACTAACTAATCATACGTAGAACGAACTTACATTGTCTAACAGAATAACTATAAAAGTGTTTAAGCATTTATCTGGAGTAAATAAGGATAATTTTTTGAAGATAACAGAGTTTCGTTCCTCTAATTTATGCTTTATATTATGTTTTCATTCCACATGTACTTGAGTTTGAAATACTACTCCAAGCTCTCTGCCATCTACTACTTTATTTCTGGATTTTTTTCAGTTTGTTCTTATAACACACACGCTATAGGGGGTAGTCGTAATTTAAATTAAATCTAATTTTTTTATCTAAGAAACGGTATTGCTTCGATCAATCTGCACTGAAAAGAATTGATGAAGTAGATTGTAGAACATGAAGAGAAATGATTTTAAATTTGGTAATAAAACGGTTTAATGTTTTGAGAAAGTATTCTGAAATGTTCAAAAAAAGAAAGAAAGAAAGCTGCTTATGTTAAAAATTTAGTGAGGCCATCACAGGAATTCTTAGCGCGCTTGCTAAATAAAACATATATTTAAATAACTAAAAAGCGAAAAATAAAGTAATGCAAAGGAACTGGGAGGTATGTTTCAACAACACTTACCAAGTGGTGCGAAATTTTTCTTCGACTAATTAGATGTGGATGTTACAATACCTAGTGTCTTATAGCTACAATAAAAATTAAATTTATTAAATGTCTTTTGTCAGAGAGAAAAAAAGCATGAGAGATGGCTTAATGCATTTTAAAAATATCGCGAGAAACAAAAAAAGTCAAAAATAAATAAAATCATTAGATAAATAATAGCCGATAATCGAGTCACCCGCGTGTTTCAACAATGAAACTCGTGCCACGGCATGATAATTTGATAATGGGTATTGTAATGTTTAACATGCAGGGAAAGGCTTTAATGTAACAAGGCTGAACTCGATCCAGTAACTTAGCTGTTTTACTTGTAAGACTGTCATTTCAGGGGAATGAAGAAACTAAAAAGCCGTCATCTATCAGCGCTATCTACCGGAGTTTAGGGTTCATCCACTGGAATTAGGGTTAAAATTTCAACTTTAAAAATATCCCCAAACAGGTAATTGCTTCGTTAAAATGTAGAAGAAGAAAAGTAATTTTCACCCGTCATACCTTGACGGGCACTTTCTAGTAGTTAAATAAATATCGAAAAATTAAAAATTGGAAAGTAGGGTTTTGAAATGAGGGAAAAAGTCTTTCGGTCCGTCTGTCTGTCCCCTCCTCTCCCCCCTAATAACATTTAAGTGAAAAGTCCTATTCGAACAATTTTTTTTTTTCAAAAGGTTTCGGCGAGGACACCTCATTCCCGAATTTTACATTTGGTTTTGAAGAGATTGTCGTTCAGTTTTGAACAATTCGAAAAAAACTTAACACTAGCGCCTACGGGGAAATTCAAAGCAGTCCCGAACTTCGAAGCAAATTTGCTTCAAACAAATTTTGTAGGAAAACTTTTTTGAAGAAGAGCATGTATAGAAAATATCTTTTTGATTTAAATGCTTCTCCGTTCAATTTTGTTCAGTTCAAATCCTTTTTAATCCTTTACGGCTAAACTAAAAGTCAATTTAGGTCCGGAAAGGCGGATTTACTTCAAACAAGTTATATAGGAAAAAAGCTCTTGATGACCAATTCCCGACTCCGACTTTTACAATTTTAGGGCAGTCGACTCCAAATCCGACTCCTGTACGGTTAGTTATGTTTGGAATTAGTTTGCAATTTTAGCTAATTTTGAGAATATTGATCAGATATTAGAAAGTCGATATTGGTGGGAAATTGGGCTCGTATAGTTCTAGACGCAACTTCTTGTTTGAAAAAGTAAAGAAGAATGATTCATCCGCAAATTAATCCTTGAACTGGCTGTTAACAAGTTGCGCACAAGGAAAATTGAATGCATTTTTTTAAAAGGAACTTTTTGTTTTTGACCCATTTTTAAGTGAATTTGAAAGGACTGAATCATATCCAGAAGTAATCAGAAGTCTTTTTTGCTTCTGTTTCTTTAAATTAGTACGCCAATTTTTCACATTTTTATTGAAAGAAAAAACAACACAAGAAAGATTTACTGCACAAAGAGAGAAAATTATTCCCAGGATGCCGCTGGGAATCGAGCCTACGACCTCCTGCACTGCATACTGGCAAACAAGACCACACGGACACAGGACCGAAGAGAGGTCGTGTCAGCCCTGATCGACCACGGAGGCCTTAGAAACGCTTTTCACTGTACAGAATGTATTTTTTCATCTTAAAATAATTGAACGACAAGCACATTCATGCGAAAAAACATACAACAAGAAATAATTTTAACTGAATTGTGAAACTAAGAGTACACATACTTGTATTTCCAACTTGTCATATTATCCTACTCCACTATTTTCTAAACTTTAGGAGCTAGGGAACCCCTTTCACAGACCATCACTTCGTGAAGACTCCAGTCATTATAGTGTGAAGATACTTGTGGTTTTGAATTAATTATCTACAAAAAAAGAGAGGAATGCCACTATTTAAAGAAATCATTTGGTTGGTAGTTCACAATGCTAAACTTTATTTACAAGTTCTGGAGTACAAGACTTATATTAAACAGACAAAAATCAACAGGTAACAAAACGATAAAAATACAAAATTGAATATCGAATTAGTAAGAAGAGTGAGGTTATTTCAGCTGACACAGTTTTAAGACATTGTGTTTAAATTTTGATTGCTGGAATCGAATATCAGGTTTAGAATCTAGACAGTATCGGTACTTAGTTTTGGTGGCTGTATAAGTGAAAATACGGATTCACATAGATAAGTTGAGGCGAATGGAAGAACACGCTTTGCTATTCCAAAAAGTTGTTGGTATTTCTTGTTTCCCAAATATTTTAAAAATGGGAGTAAAGTGTTCTGGAATTTAGATTTTAAGGTACAGTCTGAATTTCAGTCTATCAATCATTCATATTCACCTGACGGGAGACTGCGTGGTCATGAAGAAGAAAAAAACGACTTGATCACCAATGCATGATCTTGCAGCGTTGTACCTGGATATGACGGGCAGACAAAAGGTACTTCGACAAATGATCATACAATGACGACAATGATCATAAGACAAATGTATACTTCGAAGGGGAAAACTCTGGTATTTAATGCAATAACATAATTTAAATACCATTTAACGTTTTTTAAACATGCTTTCCTCCGAAATCTACGGTGGGCCCCTTAACGGCATGCGGATTCCTAAAGGGCAGCGGACCACAGTTTGGGAAGTCCTGCCTTTCTCATTTAAAGCCACTTTTTAAGTTCAATGAAGTACCCAAGAAACAATATCCACCAATATAATTCCTTTCGTATTAATATCAAAAACTATGAAGGGAAAGCTGGAAAATTATTAACCGGACTTTGGCACGGAGGCATGGTATTTCTGCTGTTGAAGCTGTCTTAGATACCCAACAGCTACATCGCCTATGGAATCTGTGTTACAAGCACATACTCGAAAGCTAGAAATCCGTAAGTACAAATGAACATAAGCTAAGCTATTCTTTTTTATGAATCACTTTTGTTTTGCTCCAAAACTTCTACTGTACGGTACTTTTTTGTTTACTGTCTTTGGGGGGTTTATAATGCCCTGTAAGGGAGAGTGGAGACACATGCTCCATCCGGGCACTTGTCCTTCCTTTCGAATCTTGACACTGCTGTAACGCACACTTTTATAACTGGCAACATTACTAAGATCCCATGGTAATTTTAGATCCCCAAGTAATACGCAGGACGTTTTGTGCATGCTTTTGAGATTATGTGTCATTGTCGGTTTTCAGCAGATGAATTTTTCTTTTTTGAACTGGGGTATTAAAAATATCTCTAGCTTTTTTGAAGGAGCTAAGCAGTACATACATTAATTTCATGACATGATAGAAGATTCAAAAAAATGTCAAAGGTGTGAGAAGTACCAATTTGTAGCATATTTTGCTGTAATTTTTAAATATGTTTGAAAAGTATACTTGAAGATAGTGGATCCTTTCGAACAAAGCAGCCTTGATCCAAGATCAAGTGTCCTTTAATATGATTTTATTATATATGCTGTTTAATCTACTTATTGTCTAACAGACATATCGTTGTGTTAAAAAACACATCCTACAGCTAAAGTAAATCCCCTATTAAAAGCAAAAGCTCAAAAAAACTAACTTTGCAGAAGTGTTAGTTTACCATATTATAAAACACTACCCATACCAACTTTCGAATCACCCATTAAGCTTTTCGGAGGCCTTACTTTCTCGAAATTGTAGTTAAAATTCAAAAAATAATGTTTTCACTTTTTGTTTCTTTTTTGCGAGTGACTACTTTCAGCTAACTGTTGGTGTCGATTTTAAAATATTTTTACAGTTTAGGACGTTAAAACAGTAATTTTGTCTATCCCTTATAGAGTTTGTTTTAAAGAACAAACATCGTTTTTACAGACAGATTTTAGTTTTCAATAAATACTTGATCAAGACCGATGAAAAGTATAAGTTTCTTTAGCAATGTTAGTTATTTAATATTACAGAGTTAATTTTATTTGTTAAATATTTGTTTCAGTCGCTTTTGTTTTGTTTTTTTTTTTTTTTTTTTTTTCATTTTTTTTTCCAAAATTTCACAAAAACAATTTTGTTTACTCTAATGAGTGCACAATAAACATAATGAGGATTTTTTTTTTACAGTAGCTTTTGAACATAGATTTTATTGAGTAGAGTACATCCAGAAAGTGCACTCAGCGCAAACACATGAACAGAGAGGGAAATATAAAAATGCAACAAGGTAAAATATAAAAATGTGAACTATAAAATTTTAATTTTTATTTAAAATATTCCTTTAAATATAATATCTTTAAATTTACATTTCTTCTAGTGCACATATGGAGACTAATTTAATGCTTTTAAGTAACCCCCGCCCCTCTCATCCCAGTTTTTTTGTAAATAAGTTATTAACCCAGTTATTTTGTATAATAATCTTAACATCAGCTTTATGAGTCATTTGTTTAACACAATTAAGTACTCGCAGTACACTAAGAAGGAATAGAAATTGAGTTCTTGTTGAAACTAATTAATTGAAAACAAAATTAGCCACTAAGTTACCTATCACTGAGAGACATACTTTTCACATTTGCAAGAGTGTTATGTATTGTAGATCCTCATTTTAAGCTATATTGCAAAGATGTCTTACATAACCTTATCAATTAATAAGAGGAATACTTGGCGTTTTAATGATTTTCACCGTATTTACAATTTAAAGACACTATCTCGTAAAGGATGGGCAAACATTTTTTTTCTAAAAGAGCACGATTCCTTTATTAGTTCAAAAAGATAAATTGCATAACATAAACACAGGAAAAATACATTAAGTGCATACCATTGAAAGATTACAAGTTTTAACAAATTGAATTTCGCACCGTGATAAAAATAGACAGTACAATTTAGTAAGGTTAAACAATCACAATACTCATACCTTAATCGTAATTTTGATAAGCTTTCAAGTAAATTTGTGCGTAAATATTCAAAAGCAAACAAGCAGCTCAGTCTGAAAATGTTGTTTAGAACTTTTTATCGATAAAGAAGTTTGAAAAAAGACAGGAGCAAATCTTCGAAATTTAGCCTAATGCCTTTCAATAGTTTTGAACATATTCTTTGTTAAATTGGGTTCTCATTGCAATTTATTTTTTTAATTATTATTATTCAACGTTAAACAAATGGAGCTACTTTCGTCCTTTTTGGTGACAAAACTATATATCTGTTAAAGTTGTAAAAAATTGAAAAGCACAGGGAGGAAAGGCGAAATATCAGTATTTCCAGTGTTCGAGAAAATCATGTTTGAAAGTTTAAAACTCCGGCCTATCTTCACTGTAATGCAAATTTTTGAGTGAGCTTTGCGTTGATACTTCTCCTTTCTTTCCTCTTTAAATAAATCAATAAATTATATTCAGGGAGCACTCAGTTTTGCCATGTTGAACTCAACTCGTACAAAAAAATGAGGACCTCTCGCCTTTCTTCCTTATGCTTTTCAATCGTCAGTAAAATACACAGGAGATAATTTAAAACATTAAAGAAATAAAACTGTTTCCATTTTAAAAAAGAAGAATCTCTGATGATCAAAACAAGACACCGATTTACCTAATCACCGATTATCATTAGAAATCTTTCTGTTCCTCTTTAAATAAATCTATTAATAATATTCTATAAGCACTCAGTGTTGTCTTCACTCAAACAAAGAAGATAGATCTTTCATCTTTCTTAATTGCGCTCTTCTATTGTTGATAAATCCGACAGGAAGTAGTTTAATTTTTTAAAGAAATAAAACTGACTACCAAAATGTTTCCATTTTAAAAAGAAGAATCTCTGTTGATCAAAATAAGACAGCTATTTAAAACAAATCATTTGGCCCTTCTTTAAATAAATCAATTAATTTTGTTTTACAAGCACTCAGTGTTGCCATGATGAACTAAAGTCGGACAAAAAGCAAGGACCTCTCGCCTTTCTTCCGCATGCTCTTCAATTGTAAATAAGATACAATGGAAATAATTTTCAAACTTTTGAGAAATAAAACTGTTTACCAAACTGTTTCCATTTTAAAAAGAAGAATCTCTGATGATCAAAATTAGCCACCGACTTACAAAAAATCTTTTGGTTCCTCTTCAAATAAATCAATAAAATAAAATATAAAAGCACTCAGTGTAGCCATGCTGAACTCAACTCGAACGAAAAACAAGGACATCTCTCCTTTCCTCCGTGTGATTCTATTGTCACTAAAATCCACAGGAAATAAATTGCAAATTTTTAAGAAATAAACCAATTTTAAAAAGAAGAATCTCTGATGATCAAAACAAGACACCTATTCACAAGAAATCTCTCAGTGATGTGCAGACAGGTTTTAACCCTGTCCTTTCCACCTGCTACTTTAAATTAACCAAAAGGGAATGGAAAACAAAAGGCAAGCATTGGTGCAGAAAACATGTTTGAATATCAAACACCCAGCAATAGCCACCTGTTTCCCTTTGCAATTGGAGCACAATCCCTTATCATCCCACGCCCTAAGCTTCCCTATCCGTGAATGCTTCTCCATTCGTTCGCTTTTCGGGAAAAGCGTGAAAAGAAAAGAAATCCAAAGATCTAATTCTTATTTCATCTAGCTGCGTTATTCCACCTTCACTCCCCCCTCCCCCGCTTGCTCCTAAAATAATCCCCTTTCGGAGGCTAGTAGCGGCTGCAGCTAAACACGTTCCTCATAAATAGTAATCTCTTTGATGTAATAAGTCGGAGTTTTAGCAAAGCAGCGACTGTTAAAGGTCGCTCGCGTTTCTACGGCTACCTGTTGAAAGTGAGAATAGGAAAGCAGCATATTTTTTTTTTTCTTTATTTCCATCTCCGGTGGTATTTTGAGCGAAATCTCCTTGCTTGCATCAGAAAATATCATTATACTTGCGCCGCATCTGGGGACCTTAATATAGTTTTTCTCATCACATTTGGTCTCGGAACATATATTGATTTTTTTTTGTTTACGATGCCGTCTTTTCGTTTGACTTTTGTAAAAGCGCTTTAAAGGGCAGGTAGATTCGCTTATAATGTTTGTTTTTACTGCCGTTTGTAAGATATTTGATCTTAACGATGATTTGTTGGCATATTTCTGCCTGGAATTTCTTTGAGCTTGTTTTCAGCGTCCGTATGTGGGCTAAAACAGTAAATCCTTTTCATTTAAGTGACTTTTTGGTAATATTTGAAGCATTTATTGCTTTTAAGACTTTTTTTTTTCTTTAGAGCGGCTGATTCACGCATAAATTTAAAGGCTTGAAACTTTTATTATTCTCAAATCTTACTTATCTGAAGTTCAACGAATTTAAGCGTTTAAGAAGGCAGAAATTGTCAATTTGCCGAATGGAAGTCCAAGTTTAGCCGAATCATGATAATTTTTGCCGAATAATAATAATTTTACCAAATCGTCAAACAAAATTTGCCGAATAAGGATTTTTTTGGATGGTCACAGTGATATTCCATCGGGACATCGGGGCACCTCAATTGAACAAAAAAATTAGGAAAATCAAAAATGTCGAGCAACAAATTTTATTCTTTTTGGGTGATTTCAAATGGATTAAAAAAATACTACTTTGCATTCAAATATAATTTTTTTTCTTTTGATTGTTATCTAAAAAAGTTTGTCTCACAAGGTTTATACTCTTCTATACACGTAGAGGTGGACAGTTTTAAATTTCGAGTCAGGCATTAGCGTAGCAAAAATTTACCATCTGGGGGTAAGGACTTGTCAGTCATTATATGACAGCAGTCTGTTGAATATACAGGGTATTCCGTTTTAATCTGAAATACCTCTAATTTTGCAACCAATAGTCCTAGATGCATACTTTCAACTGAAAAAATATTCAAAATCAAATGCAGAGTTAAGATGTTGAAAATTTGGAGATAAAATAAAAATGATTAAAAAATACAAAATTTAACTTTTTATACGGGCCCCAGGTCCCCTAACTTATATTTAGGGAAATAATTTCCTTTAAAAATAATTCAAACTCAAAACGTTTGAAATTAGTATGACCAATATTCACCGAGATATGAAATGCAGCGTTTTGCAACGTACACCACTTTACACTCGCCTCCAATAATACCTTTTGTGGGGAAATATAGGGGTTAACAAGTCTTTAAAATTATTTGTGTGCATGGAGTTTTGGTTTTTCAAATTGTTCGCGGCTTTGTAGTGTGTTTTTGCGTATCACGGCATAACGTTTGCATTTATCTTTGAATAGCAATGAAAAATATAAACACCTTGTGTCTAAAGTTCGCAATCTTACTTTGACGACCTGTCCATTCTCTTGAAAGGACGATAAATTCCAATCTCATCTTCTGTATGGCCCCTTAAAACTTTGAACTGGAATAGCTCCTTGAGTTTTGGTCGCACAGATGTCGAGTTTTTTGTTACAGTAATATTTTTCAATGGAACTTATTTCTCTAAATATCAGTTAAGAGAACTTAGGCCCGTATAAAAATTTCAATTTTGTATTTTTTGACTTATTTTTATTTTTGCTTCAAATTTTAAATATCTTAGCTCTGTATCTGAATTTGACCATGTTTACAATTGGAAGTATACACCTAGGACAAACGGTTGCGAAAATAAAGGTCTTGCAGGTAAAAGTGGAACACCCTGTACAGTATCATATTAGAACTGGCAATATTTGTTAAAAACAAAAGTTCTTGTGGGGGGGGGGGGAGGGGCTGACTCTCGAAATCCCTTTTGCGCGCGCGACGCCCGTGATATTTTTTTTTCCATCATCAATTTCGGTGTTGGCGCCACCTACCTGTCTTTAGATAATGTTGTACCAATGTAGGAAAAAGCTTGATAAGATAAAAATCAAAATAAAAATAGATTTGAAAATTTAAAATAGTTTTGCTTTTTATCCTCAATTGATAAACTTTCATGTTGCTCTGATTTTTCATATTGCCATGACGATGGTTGCATTTCATATTTATTTCGGGAAAGCAAAACTTTATTAGCATCCCGTATTTATTGACGATTAAACAAGTGTGATTCGTTGCAGCTGTGCTTGTAAAATGAATAGCAGATTTACGCTAAAGTATACGCTTGACTAGGACGGCAAATTAGTTGCAAGGATAGAATTTGAGAAATTATATTTTAAAAGATTTAAACACTCAAATTCAGTTGAATTATTAATACGCATACATAACTGCATATTCAGAATTACTTTTTAAAGTATATTTAGTTATTATTTTTGTACATGTTGTACAAAACGACAACATTTTTACTGCTGGGTTATACCGTGCACAGTGTTTGCTTAAAATTCAAGTCTAAAGTTCACACTCTGTCCACTGACAGAGGGATGCTCAATAGCAGAAAATTTAGGACAGTAAATATTAACTGTATTTGAAAAAGCACACCTGCTTGATTACAATTTGCCGGTGAGCGACCGCAGCGAGCTAGGTGACAAAGTTGTAGGAAATAAGTTGCTTGCTTAATGTGGCGGGATTTGCAAGTGACAACCAATAGGAAGCAGTAGACACTTAGTAATTTTCTGGAAGTTTAAACGATATTTTTTTTAATTTTGGTAACTATTGTTTACACTCATAATGAGTTTCAACACAAGGATAAATCTGTAAGTGATCATATGAGGCAGTGCGAAGCAAATGGATGTATGTGGACATTTAGTCCACTCATTTAAGCTTAAATTAGGTAAGAATCTCGGAATTCGAGATACCCTGCTGTAAGTCTGTAAATACTTGTATATTGACACCCTAAAAGTTGTCTCAAAACCTACATATGGTAGGGTGTACGCAACTATTAAATTTCAAGGTCAAAGGTCACAAAAATCGTTTTTTTTTTTTGCGCTTTTTTTTGTAAATATATCATTTCCTATGGTTTTTTTGCTATTTGTATTTATTATCAATATTGTAGAATACAAAATTCTCTGCAAATTTTGTTTAAAAAAAAATTATACGGTGAACCGTTTTCGAGATAGAGGGCGGAGAGCGCGCGGTCACAGGATCACTTCCGGTCAACCGGTGCCTCCGGTCGAAAACGCGCCATATATAGTTGATGAACTATCGATAAATCAATGATTATAAATATTTGTCAATTTTATCAACTATTATATTATATTTTATCATTTTTTCCCTAACCAATCCACTTTTTATTTAGTATTATTTACTTAACAACACTTACCTGTCCATGTAATTGCAGAATTGTTAATGAAAATATAGGAATTATATTTGAATTTTAACCTAATTAATATTAATAACTTCTTACATGATGAAAAAAAACAAATAAATTATTGATTAATCTTTTTATTAAAAAATATCATTCAATACATTTATTTTTATTAAAAGTAAAAAAATGGAATAAAGGGTATAAAAACTACAATTTAAAATTTTAATCATCTTCTTCCTCTTCATCGTCGTCTTCCGACTGCTGGTAAATTTCAAACTGGTCTTCATTATCGTCTTCAACGACATTTGTCTCAAGTTCTTCCATGATTTCGGGGTCAAAGGTTCCATCTTCGTTAATGTCGCTCTGTTATGGTATAGCATTGAGACAAGCTTGCCCATTACATTGGCCACAAGCTAAAGAGCATTGCAAGCCCACTTTCCAGCATCCGCATCGCGAACCACAACCAGTCTTGCAGTTGCAGAAAATTGTATTTAGCAAATCTTCTGGAGCAGGTGGTAAAATTGTCATGATAAGCACCAGAAAATCGTTTCGCATTGCCCAACCCCATACCTGGGGTTCCAAATCATGCCCTAACCAAGTTTGAACTTGATAATATACAAGTTTGAAATGTTGATGAGCAGCTGCACTTGTTGGTGGAATATTTGAAAGCTGCACAGGTTTATTAAGTTTTGTAGACTTGAGACGTAATGCATATAACGAAGATGATCGAGACTTTTCAGATTTCAGATCATTATAGACTGCCAATAAAGTTTGAGTTCCACTCTCTAATAATCTCTGGAACGAACAATTTTCTTCCTCGAATGCTGCAGCTAGTTCATCCAAATTTGTCAGTTTCTCAAAAACGTTTTTAAATGATTTTTTTCCCTTTTTAAAAAGTGCAGAAGTTGTTTCACAGCCACTTAATGTGTGCAGAAATAAAATATGTGTTTTGGAATGAGGATAATTATCAAAACTTTTAGTCGAGTATATCTCCGTTTTTACATTTCCTTTCCCAATGCATTGAATGATATTTTTTAATAAAAAGATTAATTCATAATTTATTTGGTTTTTTTTTTCATCATGTAAGAAGTTATTAATATTAATTAGGTTAAAATTCAAATATAATTCCTATATTTTCATTAACAATTCTGCAATTATATAGGCAGGTAAGTGTTGTTATGTAAATTAATACTGAATAAAAAGTGGATAGGTTAGGAAAAAAATGATAAAATATAATATAATAGTTAATAAAAATTGACAAATATTTATACTCATTGATTTATCGATAGTTCATCAACTACATATGGCGCGTTTTCGACCGGAGGCACCGGTTGACCTGAAGTGATCCTGTGACCGCGCGCTCTCCACCCTCTATCTCGAAAACGGTTCACCGTATAAAAAAAATTTTCCAACAAAATTTGTAGAGAATTTTGTATTCTACAATATTGATAACAAATACAAACAGCAAAAAACCCATAGGAAATGAGATATTTACAAAAAAAGCGCAAAAAAACGATTTTTGTGACCTTTGACCTTGAAATTTAAAAGTTGCGTACACCCTACCATATGTAGGTTTTGAAACAACTTTTATGGTGTCAATATACAAGTATTTACAGACTTACAGCTGGGTATCTCGAATTCCGAGGTGAACTTACCATAATGACTAGATTAATTTACGAGTTTTGGGCAAAACTCCTTTAAAGATGAGGTCCTAGGTCGGCTTTCATTGAAAAGTTTTTCTAAATCATGCTGTATAACTGCACCTACCACGGCTTCTAGTACTATCTCTTGCCCCAAGAAAGAGGAGAGGTTCACCTACCATTTGTACTAGTTGTCCACAAATTTTAAAATTTGTAACTTACATCCCTTTGCTTCTCACTGTCCCATATATTATATAATTAGAGGTACCCGCACGACTTTGGCCGTAATAGAAAAATTAAAAGGTCTTTTGGTTCGCCTGTATATTTACAAATAATGTATGGTGAATTTTCTCGCCAACTGGCTTGTACCCATGTTACGGTTCCACGTTATGATAATTTCGTATCTCGCCAACTGGCATGTGCCCATGTTACGGTTCCACGTTATGATAATTTCGCAATTTACTCGTCCACCTTATGATAATTTTGTTTTTCAAATTGGAACAGAAAAAGAACCACATCGAATTTTCGAAAAATCGCTTCGAGGTGCACACCCCCATGTTACAAACTAACTTTGTGACAAATTTCATTGAAATCGGTCGAACGGTCTAGGTGCTATGCGCATCACAGAGATCCTGACAGACAGACAGAGATCCGGACAGAGAGAGATCCTGACAGACAGAGATCCAGACAGAGAGACTTTCAGCTTTATTATTAGTAAAGATTTCAAATTTAAACAATAGATTTTTTTATTTTTAAATATAAAATTGCCGAAGTGGAGATGTATGGTGTCTCCCCAATTTCGCCGGCACTTCATCGCCCGATCCCCCCTCCCCTGTTTTTCAGTTTCAATCATACCTTTTAATACATCAAAGAAGGCGGGATAAAGCAAATTTTTGAATAGCTTTACTTGGAATATAGGCAAGAGCAAGCCAAGTTTTTGCATTTTTTACTTTCTGGCCTGAAACTTAGTTAATTAATGGTAGTGGTTAACTCACTTGGGCATGAATAAACAAAGTAGTAATTGATTTTTTTAATAATAATTTTTACGCTTCAACAATCGGTTGAAAAGATCTGAAACTGCTTTGAAAAGTTAACTATAGAATAACATAGGCGCATTTAAAAAGAATATGGAAATTTTAAGAATTATGTTAATGATGGAATTCTTTCCGAAAGATTAAGCAAGAAGTTTCAAAAAACTCAGGTATGGGAATAGCAACCAGAATAAAAAACTTAAAACAAGTACTTTCACGTAATAAACTATCATGGATAAACCAGAGTTGTAAGCAAAGCAATAAATCACAGTTTTATTCCGAAAAGCAAAATACGTTTACTGGGACACTGCTGAAGTTCTTTTTCCTCTCTCCATCGACCAAAAGTGAGAAATATATTAAACTTTTTTCTGTCTAATGCAGAAACTCATCGATCTTACACCTTGAATGAGATCAATATGAAAATTCAGCATCCCACATTGATCAAGAATTTTGTCGGATGTATTTTTGTTTTTATTTTATTTAAATGCTGTCCTTTTTTTTTTCTTTTTTTTTCTCAGTTACAGAAGCAGTTAAATATTTGTTTTCCAAGAGGCATACTCAATGCGTAATGGGGTTGTTTCCTTCAGTCAAAAGTACTACTTTTAGTCACTGAAATTGATAGAATGAGTAAAAAAAATAACATGGACCCAGAAAATACTTTCCTTCTCCCAACAGTTATTTTTTAATTATTTTTTTTAAATGTCAGATTTTGAAAACAAAGCGTGGTCTTTATGACATCACAAATGATGCAATTTGGCGCATCTTTCTTTGGCGTTTCCACGTTATGATAATCAAGAAGCGAATTAAGGATTGCGCTCTACGCTTGCTATCAACCATATCGTTGCCAATGCAGGTGAGTAAAGATGCGAATTAAATATTTTGCTCTGTGAATGGCCACACTGAATGGCATTTCATCATTTGTGATGTCACACGACAGAAACGTAAACAATGAAAGCGCATCGATTTAAGATTTTTTTTTAATATTAAGCTTAGTCAAATTATTTAAAAGATGGTCAGATCCTATGTTTTTAAGCATGGTCTTTAAGAAAAAAATACTTTTAAAATTTTGGAAACGACCCCATTATGTGATCTCTTTACTGTTATGTCAATGTCAGACATTCGTGAAATATAGATAACATCCAAAGAAAGAGAGGTGCACGTTAGGGACCATTCATTAATTACTTAAGGATTACTTTGGCAATTTTCGACCCTCACCCTTCCTGCCACGTAAGTGCACGTAAGATTTTTCTAATCCCTCCCCCATTTTATTAAGTAAGATTCCACTTCGTTTTTAAAAATAATTATGCAACGAATCTGACATCTTTTTGAGTAAATAGATATTTACTAAAAAGTTGGAATCTGAACTAAATGTTTTTTCGATATTTTTTTTTATATGATGCGACACTAATTAAAAATGAAACATGCTACACATAGTGCGACTCTTTAATTACATTTTAATTTATTTATTCTGCATAAAACAAATAAAAAACAACTCATCGTAATACTTTTTAACCGACTTCAAAAAGGAGGCGGTTATCAGTTCATACCGTATGTATGTTTTTTTTTTTTTTTTTTTGTCCACTCACAGCGTTTCACCTAGTGAACCAATTTTGATGATTCTTTTTTTATTGGATAGAGGATGGCTCAACTTAGGTCCCATTACTTTGCTTGACCATATTTGTTCTTTAGAAAAAAAGTTATGGCCAAAAAACAGTAAATTTTATGCAATTTCCTTATTAAATGATTAAAACGATATGAAACCCATTGTTATAAACGTTTCGTGCCATATAACAGTAACATTAATAGTAATCGTAATGATAATTTTGAATAAAGGCTTCTCTGAAGCAATACAGTGATATGGAGCCGAACTTCTTACTAGGTAACTTCATACTTTTACTGAAATATCTACATTTTCACTAAAAAGAATAAAATAAAAAAATTTGGAAAAAAATAGAATCGATTTCAAAATTGCTCTAAAAAGGGAAAAATAATTTTATTCTTTAAACACCATCGATAATACTTTTAAACATAATTTTTGAAGTTGGCGCAAAAACGATAGATAAGATCGTTCACAGTCATAACTCAACTACAACTATAAATTTAACCAGGCCTAGTTTCTTCACTACCACATACATTATGCATTGATAACAGCATATTTGAGTAACGATATAAATGTTTCGTTCCTAACTTTGGATGATTTTCTGAAAAAAATATGAACGAAGCATCATTACACTGGATTTTACTTTTTGTTTTTGCGCCAACTTCAAAAATTATGTTTAAAAGTATTTTCGATGGTGTTTAAAGAATAAAATTATTTTTCCCTTTTTAGAGCAATTTTGAAGTCGGTTCTATTTTTTCCAAATTTTTTTTATTTTCCTTCAAGACGCAAATGAAATATGATCCCTGCCAAAGCACTTGCTCGCGCGATTTCTATTGTAAAACATCGACTAGAAGAATGGGTTTGACCCCCCCCCGAAAAAAAATAAGGGCATGTAGATATTTTTATAAACCCTCTCCCTCTCGGGACCCTTACGTAATTAATGAATTGCCCCCGAATCATTCCGCACATTTTACATCTACTTAACCAATATTTTAAGTTTTATTAATTTAGATACGCTTTTCGTTTTATTTGAAAACGTAACGAAAATATGCTCACAAAATATATCACAACTTAAATCACAGTTTTTTTATACAGAGTTCTTAAGTGAATGATAACAAAACATATCGTAGCAAAGTAACAAGGACGTCACGGCGAGTCACAATGGTCACAATCACCAAGTGACAAAAATGTGACGTCTAACAGGATTCGCGATACAACGGATTCGTTATTCGTTATATGCTTCAAGTGACGTTTCTGCAATCTCCCCACAACAATCAATTCGTGACCGGTCACTTTGTAACGTGTGACGCCTGTGCAACGTCATAAGTTTCCTCGTCGCAGGCTGACATTCGTAAATTGCTACAACCTGTTAAATATTACATACGGACGTTTCTTGACCGTCACATGACTAGAACTCGTATGCCACCCGTCCCGCGTCTTTCATAATAAGTGTCCTATATAAACTGCTATCACAGATAATGTAAAAGAACTTAGAAAGTTAAAACTTTTTATTGATTCACCAGTTTAAACCTATTATTTCAAAAATTGTTATGCAAATGTCCATAGGGAAAGAAATTTGTCTAGTATAATGGTTATAAACCTCACATTGTGCAAGTACAAAATAGGTTCAAATCTCTGTACTTGACTAGTAACTACTATTATATTTTGTTAAATTGTATATCTATCGAGAAAAAAAAAAACGCTTCGGACAATTTCGTTTTTAGAAATTTTTGATATCATGAAAAAGCATACATGACATTTACAACATTTTAAATAAAAGATATAACTGTTAAGAGAAAATAATATGTTTGGTTTAACTAGGTTTAATGGTGCAGGATCCGTTATAGATCTGCCATACTGCCTAATAAACTGGTAGAAATTTCATAATTCTGCTTTAGTTTCTTTTTTTTTCGGTGGGAACGGGGTTAACTAAAAAGAGAAGAGGCATCAACGGGGAAAATGAAGTAAATGACACCCTCAACCAATAGGCAAACATATTTTTTGGTCAGTCAGAGAATGGTTTTGAAATTTCAGAGAATGAAGTTACTGCTACCAGTTCATAGGAGAAGCAGCTTTTGAAATATTTTTTAAACACAAATTACAAGCTATTGATTTAGTGAGAGGGGGTCTGTTCACTGATCGGTGTACCTAACCCATAGTTTTTTGCTGAAAAAAATGGCGAGACTCATTTTGGAGGTTCCGATTTGCGTCATTTCATTTCATGTTGAACTTCTACTCTCAAAGCGAAAAAGACGGACTACAAAACATGAATGTTACATAAAAAAAAACACTTGCAGTCACTTCTACTATTAAAATAACATTACATTATAAGATCAATACGCGACATACTGACATTTATGTAAGCAGGATCATTTTACAATATTAAAGTCGTAAGTTTATGTAATGTTGATAATAAGGTATGAACCACAGTTTGTGTTGCAATTAGTACCGACTGTTTGGGTTAACTTGCAATCCTGCCTTACCTTCTGTTATGGAGTGGTTAGTTTACAAAATTGTTTATATAAAAACTTATTTTAATGTTGAGAACCTTGTAGAAAAGTTAGTAAATAGCAAATTAACTAAATGTAATAAAAGAGTTTTGCTCCGTAATTATATTTAACATAAATATTGATACTCCTCATCTAACAATTAAAAAAGTATTATTTTGTTAAAGTTTAGTTTTACTCGTTTCAAAACTTTTTCCCTACTTATTAAAACTACTTTTTAACTCACAGACAAGGAGTTTTACGCTTTTAAAAAGCAGTTTGCTGTTCTTGAAAATTATTTTAACATAACTGCATAAATTTAAATTTGCGCATAAATTTATTTTATGCCTATTTGCAAGTATAAAGGGAACAAAAATATTCATCACATACTTTTGTTTCTCCAATGCATAATTAGCTTGGAGTAAAACGCAAACAAAAACTAATTTCTTGTTTAATTTCAAGTCAAAATATTTCACAAATGCCTTATTAACAATAAGTGACCCAAAAATTAGCAATTCTGACGGGCTATATTATCGAGCTTACAAATCTTGTTTCCTACTAATTGGATATCTACACCTATGGTTCATTATAATCCCATACCGAGCTTATTCAACAGACTCTCGTATCCCGACATCCCTTGCGTATTAAAATTAATGAGAATCGCGAATCAAGTAAACATTAACTCTGCACCATCTGCTTCTTCTGATGTAAAAGCACGGACTAAGAGAGGAACGGATCCAATTTGAAGTTAAGGCCATGGATGTTGCTATTTGAGGCAACAATGTAAGAAGATTCTAAACCGAAATTGAAATGTATTTCTGTGATCATTTATGCTATGCTTTGAGCCAGAACGGGATTTTAAAGTTATGAAGCATTGATGGAATTTACATATTTTATAAAAAATACTAGTGGTACCCGCACGGTTTTGCCCGAAGTAGAAAATTAAAAGCTCATTTGGTTCGTCTGTTTATTTACAAATAATGGATGATGAATTTCTCACCAATACGCCATGTTAAATGGCTCGCCCATGTTACGTTATGATAGTTTCTTATTTTACAATTCCACGTTGTGATAATTTTCTGGGCAAAATTTTCTTAAAATTGGAATAGAAAAAGAACAAAATCGAATTTTTTGAAAAATCGCTTCGAGATGCACACCCCCATGCTACAAACTAACTTTGTGCCAAATTTCCTGAAAATCGGTCGAACTGTCTAGGCGTTATGCGCGTCACAGAGATCCAGACATTCAGCTTTATTATTAGTAAAGATAAACAAATTCTTATGATGAATTATCAAATTTATGAAAAGTGTTTGTATAGGTGTTTGAAACATTATAACTTTTAAACTGTACAATTTGAAAGATATCAAATTTTAATCACTCCAAACCTTAGAACAATAAAACGTTTAAAGTGAATTTATTTGACGAAAAAAATATGTTTCGAAGGAAGATGAGCAACTCTTAATCTTGAACTCTAATACCTCAGACTCCTAATGCTTTCTCTCAATATAAATCTGACTCCAACACACTCTAAATGTGTCTCTATGGCAAAGCTATCGATTCCGAGAAAAAAATCACCGGATGTTTAAAACCTCTGACTCTGACCCATTTAACCCAAAATAATTTCGACTCTAACTCCAACTCACAGTATAGTTTTTAAAA
The DNA here is from genome assembly GCF_026930045.1 of Uloborus diversus. Classification (NCBI taxonomy): domain Eukaryota; kingdom Metazoa; phylum Arthropoda; class Arachnida; order Araneae; family Uloboridae; genus Uloborus; species Uloborus diversus. Next base: position 82,860,011 of record NC_072737.1, on the reverse strand, counting down.
ATAGCTTTTTGAACATCATTTCGATGAGAAACATTTTCTGCATTGGAAAAATGATTTCTTGTAACCCCGAAACACACGCATGTTTTTTTTTTTTTTCTTGAGAGAGAGAGAGAGAGAGTTTGCGAATTATATAAGAATGTCGACTTCTTCTTTTATTACTTGTTCTGAGCTTTCAGGAAATTAATTATTCGGAATATGTTGCTGCCACGGTAAAAAAAATTATTTAACTACTTGTTCTTATGAAGGAAATTCTTTGTCTATAGAAGATTTGACGGATAATGTTAAAAAAAATGCTTACCCTTGATTCATAATGTTGCTACCTTGCGCATTTTACTTAATGCGAAAAAAAACCTTTCCTTTTAGAAGTACTGTAAACGTTTTATGAAACCAGAAGATTTCAATTCTAAGACTGGATGGTATTAAAAGAGTGTGACAAATTTCTAACTTGGCAACCGTAAGGTTTTCTTAAAACTAGACAGAGTGAAATGCTTATTTTTTCAAACAAAGTCAATGCTCTCCAGCTACCCCATATCTACAAACGAAAAGGTTCTAAGAAAAACATTGCATTCTACGACCTCAGCAAATAGATATGTAAGGAAATATTTGAAAACGAGTTCATCATATAAAACTTTTGCCGTTGTCGTTATTCATAAAAAATATTTACATTGATAAAACTTTACATCTTATTAATTATTTATGCATTTTGTTATGCTTTGTGAATTCTAAGCAATATCTTGCACACTTTGTAAGGGGTGAAGACACCTATTTACATCATTTTGAATACCTGAAACAAAAAACACAAAAGAAATCTTTGCAGATTTATAGAAAATAAGAATAAATGCTAGAAAAAATTGTTTTAAAAAACGTATACTTTTCAACCAGGACAGAAATTCAAAAGTGAAAATACAGATATGATTAAAAAGTCTACTGCTAAAATGCTAATAATACTCCAGGAATTTAGAAGTCATTTAGGGTTTGTTAAAAAAAATATACTACAGCGGTGTGATTGAACTACTATTGTATAAGTATTTTTTTATGAATAAGTTAATAATAAGACTCTTGTTTGTAATTTTCATCCGAAATGTTACGTATTTAAAACAGTTCAGTTGTCTAATAGTGTAGCAAAGAATTTTTATTGTTTTTTTTTTTTTTTTTTTTTTTTTTTGAATCAAATAGAATTTTTCAAAAGTTGTTTCATGTCATTCTGAAAGCATAATGAAGCAATTGCTTCCACGCCAGACAATAGATGAAAATCATATGAATGCGAACAAAATGTCAGCTGGAATCCTCGTCCTGAATTGTTTGAAACTTTAAATGGCTTTTGCGTCTAAGCAATTCTTTATTTTGAGTTTGATTACTTTTGGACATATTTGACGAAAGTTTTCAATTAGACTAGTCATCAGAACTTTTGTTAAAATTTTCAAGATGTTTCGGAAGAAATGAGAGATGAAAACTTTCATCAAGAATTATATCGATGCAATTGTAGAGAAAACGCGGCCCAACCCAAATTTTCAGCAACAATTGAAATCATTAGTATCAAAATCGTAATTTTAAAATGCCTAGGCTCAGTTTATTTACATTTTATAAACGTTTTGAAATTTTAATTTAACAATGGCAATCCTCATATATATATATAATAGCCAATGATCGAGTAACGCTCCTGACGTCATCAACTATGAAACTCGCTCCACGGCATGATAATTTGATCATATGGTTTGGAAATTTTTAATATGCAGGGAAAGGCTTTATTATGATCAGTCTGAACTGGATCCGGTCACATAACTCTTTTACTGGTAAGACTGTGTCCTTTCAGGGGAAGTAAAAAACGAAAAAGTGATCTACAATGAGCGCTATCTACTGATCTACTGGAGTTTAGGGTTAATCCACTGGAGTTATGGTTAAAATATCAGTTATCAAAAAATATCAACAAAAAGCAATTGCTTCCTTCAAATGTAGAAGCAATTTTCACCCGTAATATCTTGAAGGGCTATTTTCAAGCATTAAAAGAAATATTAATTAGTAGTCTCTTTTGCGTTTAAAATCCTTTATCTTTACTAATAATAAAACGGAAGTCTCTCTGTCTGGATGTCTGTAGGATGTCTGTGACGCGCATAGCGCCTAGACCGTTCGTCCGATTTTCATGAAATTTAAACACAAAGTTAGTTTGTAGCATGGGGGTGTGCACCTCGAAGCGATTTTTCGAAAATTCGATTTGTTCTTTTTCTATTTCAATTTTATGAACACTTTCTGGAGTAAAATTATCATAAGATGGACGAGTAAATTACGAATTATCATGACGTGGAATGGGAGAGCGAATAAACAAAGCCAATGGGGTCGTTTCCAAAATTTTAAAAGTATTTTCTTTTTCTGAAAGAGCATGCTTAAAAACATAGAATCTGACCTTTTTTTTAAAAAATCCATTAAGTTTAATATTTTAAAAAAATTACTCAAATCTGTGCTGTTTTATTGTTTAACGCTTCTGCCGATAACATCACAAATGACAAAATGCCATTCAGTGTTGCCATTCACGGTCTAAAATATTTTATTCGCATCTTTACTCAAGTGTATTGGCAACGATATGGTTGATAGCAAGCGTAGAGTGCACTTGTAATTCGCTTCTTGATTATCATAACGTGGAAATGCGATAGAAAGATGCGCCATATGCATCATTTGCGACGTCATAAATACCACGCCTTGTTTGAAGAATCGGACATTTTGAAAAATTGATTAAAAAATAACTGTTGGGAAAATGAAAGTATTTTTTGAGTCCATGTTAATTTTTTTGCTTATTCTTTCAATTTCCGTTACAAAAAGTACTACTTTTGACTGAAGGAAACAACCCTATTGGCGAGAAATTCGTCATCCATTATTTGTAAATATACAGGCGAACCGAATGACTTTTAATTTTCAACTACGGGCAAAGCCATGGGGGTACCACTAGTTAAAATTAAAGGAATTCAGCTGTAACTATTGCGTTGTTAGTCCATGGAGACAATGTTAAAAGCTTCCTTAGCAAACATTGAATTAAGAAGTTTCCGTCGTTGACTATCTGCTGCTGCTCTTCGAATAGAATCAAATTAAAAGGACGAAGGGCAGTTCTGCTACTTAGTTTGTATCAATTAGTTCCATTAAACCTATTTAGAGTCATTCCTACTTTAAATCTTCAAGTAAACTTAAAGGAATAAAAGGAGTATTTGAAGGATTATAAGCTCTTAATTTATAAAACTATCTTAATATTTCTTACGACAAAAGCTTTTAAACTTAGGAAATTAATTGAATTCAGAACAAAATAGCTTGAATCTTATTAAAAATTAATGCAGGGCAGACTAAAGAAGGGAATATACCGCCTTTTTAGTAATAATGCTGAAACAAACAGGTATTATTTTATTTAGGGTGAAACTGTAGATTGATGCTAAGTAACTGAAACTGGGAGATTGAGGGATATTAACTCATATACAAAGAATGAAATTGGCTTGACAATTATTGCGCTTATCACCAAGTAGTAGGCAATATTTTAACATGTAAAAGTACTAGCATGTAGTACCCGTAGGAAAGTTTTAGGCTGTGTATCAGCAAGAAAAATCAGCTGTAGTAAATAAATAAGGGCTCTCCATAATTGATGTCACACTTTTTATCAACGTTTTTGATCCCCCTCCCCCTCATTTATCCCAAGGTGTCACACTACACCTGACCCCTTCCTCTCCCTTTGACACACATCGCTCTCTTTTTCTAAAAACATATTCTTATAAAAAATGTGTGCTATCACACTGTTTGTTTCCCCTCCCCCCTCCTTGTCGCAAACTGTCACACTTTCACGAACACTCCTCCTCGTCGATGTGTGACATCATTTGTGGGCAACCCCTAATACAGAATTAAAACTGCAGGTCTGATACTACACTGGATACTTTACAAACTTTAGTTTGTCATTCAACGTCATCGACTGCATTTTCATGTTGGTGGTGATGAAATTGATCTCCTTATATTAGCTCTGAATTCTCCCTAAAATAATTCTCAAACATCTTCAAAGCTATTATTTATTAAAAAGGATTGATTATCGTTTTTGGTCTTCTTTGTTTAATGTTTTGGTAAATTAGATACTTAAATTTGTCAAATCTAATGATTTTTTTTTAAATAAAATATTGTCGTAGATTAGGAATAAAATCGTATATATCTTTTTCCTTTCATTTTCTATCTTTATTGAATAAACGTTTGGTTCTTTTTGTTAAAAAGTGAAATCCTTAGTTCTTGTCACTTTTCAGTCTGTTAATTTTATCAAAAAATGTATCGATTTTTCGTTACATAGTTTCCCCTTTTTTGAATGACAGCTGATCAGCAACAAAATATTTTTAAATAGAGAAAACGTAATTACATGCAAGACTGTCTTATGCATGTATTTAATAAGAAATATCATTTAATGTGCCAAACTGACTTTTCGCTGGTAGATTACCATTATAACTACAGGGTTAATACACTATTTAGTGTGTTTCAATAATTGCTACAAGGTTTTCCTTTCCTTTTGATTTGGAAATGTATTTCCTCATTGTAAATCTCTGTCGGGAAGTTCAACGCAATAATCGTGTTAGGAATTCAATTAATATTTTTTTTTAAGTTTTCGTTTCTAAACGAAAACAGCATTTAATAAATTTTACAATGCAGTTTTTATACTCTTTTCTAATTTATATCTTACTAGTAATACCCGTACGGCTTTGACCGTAGTAGAAAATTAAATGGTTCGTCAGTATATTAACGGATGATGTACTTCTAGCCAATTTGCAATGTTAACTAGCCTGCCCATGTTATGATAATTTACTCATCCATGTTATGATAATTTACTCGTTCATGTTGTAATAATTTTAATTTCCATGTTATGATAATTCGCTCAGTAAAATGTTCTTAAAATTGAAATAGAAAAAGAACAAAATTGAATTTTAGAAAAATCGCTTCGAGGTGTTCACCGCTGTCCTACGAACTAATTTTGTGCCAAATTTAATGAAAATCGGCAGAACGGTCGAGGCGCTATGCGCGTAACAGAGATCCTGATATCCAGAGATCCAGACACACAGATTTTCAGCTTTGTTATTAGTAAAGACAGCATGTTATGATTTTGTTGAAGAAATATTATCATCCAGGACAATTCCTGGAAAACCTTCTCGAGTAAATCTTGTACACATCTCTGTCTTATATTAAGAAATATATTGAACAAAAGATTTTAAAAAGCCTAGCAGAACTACAGAACACCTTAGTTACAATTTGGCACCTAATTGTGGGTTGATTGCTTGATTATTTTGAATAAAAAAAGAAAACAAGACTTAAAATTGTTGGTTTTTATTCGAATCAATTATTGTACCAGAGTTATAAATGGTTCAAACTTATAATGAAATCCCCTCCCATAGCATTCACGTCTGCTGCATTATTTCCCCAGAAATCTCAGAAGTTTTGATTTTTTTCAGGCAAAGCTGTTGAAGTCGTCAAAGCTCTCCCTTTGACAGCTTCGGAGCAATATAAAGCTTTCCATATGCACACGTCATAATTATCATGTTACATTATTTTAAAATTAACAACGAAAACTCAAAGTCCTAAAGAATCGGCTAAAACGATCCCAAAGGACTGGTACTAGTTCGAGTTGCTAGTAGTTCGAGTTTTGGGAGGTTCCCACAATCTTCTCTGCGCGAGTTGTCGCGAGTTGACTGATTTAAAGAAATTTAAGGTTTGAAAAAAAAAGGAACTGCGTACATAAAATGCTGATTTTGTGAGGCCAATGATTAAAAAATGTTATAGACATGAAAGAATCCTCAATAAACAAACTAACCGTCTTAAATGAAAGCTTATTAGATCAAAAATACTAACAAATATAAAAAGTTTAAAACTAGGCAAGATAAGATTCACCAAAAAGTATTGCAGCAAAAAAATTTTTTTATTCACTAGCATAGGAAAATGTTAGGAAACATCATGAGGAATGAGACAGTTGCATTTATACGCCAAAATAAAATGAAACGAGCTCATGTGTGCATCACATGACTTCTTTTTCATCCAATTTAATGTCATTTGCCTATTACTGGAAATGTTAATGTGATTCAATAGTTAACTCTCTAAATATCACCAACAGTGGCGAAATTGAAACAGATTTTTAAAAAAAATTGCCAAATTGCGACCAAAAGACCGGCGATATATCGCAAGTGTCCGCCAAATTGTTACACCACTTGAGTTTACATCAAAATTAACTATAATTTCCCCCCAAATAGGGACAAAAGACCCCTTTAGAAACACCCGAATGCAACCAAAAGGGAAGGTGCACAACTAGACCTCACTAGGAATCTACGTACCAAATTTCAACTTTCTTGGACGTTCTTGAGTTATACTACATACATACGCACATACAAACGTACATACAGACGTCACGAGAAAACTCGTTGTAACTAACTCGGGAATCGTCAAAATGGATATTTCTCGTGTCTATACGTTCTTGGGCACTTATCCACGTGTGGTCGAGTCAAAAAAAAAAAAAAACTCAACATTCATTCGGGGGTGAGCAAATTGGAAATTAAGGTCGATTTTTTAAGATGAGAATATTTTCGTGAATACAATACTTCCTTTTTTGTAAAAGGAAGTAAAAATATTTATAGATGGTCCAGTAGATGAAGCAGACTCAAATAGCTTTACTACACGCATAATCACACGACAAATGATAGTTTTATTATGTGCATAATCATACGATATAGACGCAAACGTTTATCATTATCTGGAAAATTTATTAACGGAGGCTTGGTAGGAACCCGTGAACTTGAATGTAAAAAACCCGCGCTTAACCTCTACGGCACACTCTGACGCATAAAGAGAATAAATTCCATGAAAAAAAAGCTTTTCATTTTGTAATTGTTTTTATAATTACTGTAGTTTCGAAATTTGTTATTTCCATGGAATTGTGCTATACGCAACTAAATGAACGTTCTTCGATTTAGGACTAAAAATGCACAGGATCATCAATTATCGAAAGTTAACACACATGATACAACTCGATTTCTGAAGGCTTGTGTTTTTAAAAAACCGACCAGTTGCGTTTGTAAAGCTTTGGTGCTGACACTCCTCTTTTTTTATTAATCAACTAGCTGTACCCGACGCGCGTTGCTACGCCAACAAAAAAATACATCATTATACTGATTTTCATGACAATCGGTTGAACGGGGCAGAAGTTGCTACTCTGCAGTGCCACCTGGTGGCGAATGGCTTCAATGAGCATATTATGCACCTTCTCCGTGGAAAGATACATATATGTAGCAATTTTCATAATAATCGGTCCAGGTATCAAGTGAAGCCGTGACTATACTCAAATTTTGTACTCACGCAGTTTGCAAGATCAATCAATCGCTAAAAATATCAAATAGAAAAAGTTTTAAATCCTCCCGTTGCATGAAAAGCCATAAAACAATAAAGAAAGAATTTATTTGTTCAAACTCAAGAAAAATGGCCACAGCTAACTTCTTATCAATGAGATCTTTCACGCGAATTAATTTTTGCAACCGATAATTTTATTCGTATTTATCCAATGGATTGTGACTTAAATTGGAATAAAAAAGGAACTATCGATCGGATTTTTTTCGAACTGGTCTATAAACATTCCCAGTACCAAAAATAACAAACGGTGAAAGTTTCAGCCAAATCTGCCGGGTAGTTTTTGAGTTCATGGATGACATACAGACAAACATTCATTTTTATATATATAGAGAAACACCAGACTCAATTGTTAATTCATGAAATACACTCAGTAATACACCAGCTCAGTCATTTCCAACCAAGGACTGCAGTTTCGTGCTTATTATCACTCATATGTATTTCTGCTTTAGCCCTGGCTAATGGGCGGTAATTTACTCAATTGTTAATTATTTATAGATTTAGTTATTTATTTATATTCAGTTATGTTCTTAATACATGCATCAACCAACACAAAATCAATAAATAGATAGAAAATAAACACGAAGCTATAAATCTTCAATAAATTCATTACGAATATTTTTCAAAATAACCAAATTCATTACCGCCTGTAATAAATTGCATATTATGTGTCCGTTTCTGAACATAAATAGCACTTAATAAGCTCCTTCGGAGCGCATAAACTAAAGCTCTCTCATATTTAATTTACTTTGTATTCCTCTACGAATTAAAGTAATCAAGATCGCGTCGGAAGAAGGCATTTGTTTAAAACTAAGTTACTCCTTCGCCGCGCATTACGTCCAATCATTAGAGAAAATTCAATTTAAAGTCTTCAAATGATGTGCGTTAATCTTTACGAAAAGGAATTTATGATAAAGTCGTACAAAATATATGTCGCTCTGGGAAATGAATTTCGTCCTTTTCTCCCGCGCTTGAAGCTTGATTAAATATATATAAAGAGATCGCCGTTCATCAGGTATTGAAATATTTGCACAGAGTAGTTCAAGGTAAGAGGATTAATGTCCTAAACTAACAAGAAATTACTGCATGCTCAACAACAAGCATGGATATTTATTAAATATCTTTTCAAGCACTGTTTTTAGTAACTTTTTTGTTTGGTTCTGAAAATTAGTGCGCCAAAATAGAATCATTCAAGTTGATAGGTAGGTAAGGGAGGACGGCCCGAAGCGGATAGGTCTTTATATCCCCCCCCCCTCACAGTGTGTAAGCGGTGATGCATACGCATGTTGTGTTTACTTGAGCACCCCCGAAATTTAATCAGTCCCAGCGAAGCAGCAGTGCAGCAACATGGCGCCAGGGCCATAGAAGGGCTGTTTCATACGGGAGAAAAAGCGGGGACCCCATTGATTGGCTCGTGACGTCATCATGTTGACAAGAACTCTTATTTCCACATTCGACGTTTACTCGACTCAACAAAGAAAGATTTCAGCAAACGCTATTAAAAAATTCATTTATTTATTTTTTGGAGAGAAAAAATTGTATTATCAATTTCCATCACATCATAAAGCTTACAAATTTAATTAATTTAAATTCTTTTAATTTACAAATCTCAGAATACGTTACAAAGTTGCAAGCCTGAAAACATAAGTATTCCAAAAAAAAGTGCAATGTTTTGTTACTCTCCTGGAAGGCTGCTGTTAATTTTTGCACTTTATTGCAGAAAGTATGAGAGTTAAGAGTACTTTCTGACAAATCGCTCGCTTACAAATTGGATACTAACTTTGCGTCAAAAAAAGATAAATATTATATGCTTCACATTGTTAAAAACATCTTTAAAAAGTATTCATTTCAAAATTTAAAAATATGACATATTATTATTATATGACATGCAATATTTATGGTGAGTAATTCAAGGTAAGAGGATTTTTAACCGAAACTAACAAGAAATTACTTTATACTCAACAACAAGCGTGTGTATTTATTAGGTATAGTTTCACGCAATGTTTTCAATAAAATTTTTTGTTTATTTCTAAATTAATTCGCCATTAGAGCATCATTTAAGCTGATGTGCATTTGGTATGCTGAGTACCAAATGTATTGTTAGGTACGGTAAACTACGTGCATTTGGTCAGCTGTTACCATATTTATCGTAAGTAATTAAAAGTAAGAGGATTAATGTCCTAAACTAACAAGAAAATACTGTATGCTGAACAGCAAGCGAATATATTTATTAAGTATATTTTGAAGCAATAATTTTTATAACATATTTTTTTTTTTTTAATTTAGACGACATTATAGCTTTGTTTAAGTTGACGCGCATTTGGTACGCTACGTACCAAATGTAATGATTGGTCTAGTAAGCTACATGCATTTCTTCAGCTATTGCGAAATTTGCGGTGCATAATATACACTAAGAGGATTAATCTCCTAAACTAACAAGAAATTAATGCATACTCAACAACAAGCGAGTATACTTGTTAAGTATATCTTGACGCAATATGTTTTAATTGTCTGATTGCGCCGTGAAAATCCTGTGTTAACATTTGATAACTTCAATTTTTAGAAACTTAATTTCGTATAGAATCAATGAGAAATAGACTTTTGTAAAAGTAGTTGGAAACAGTTTTCTTTCTGTTGGTTTGGTTAAATGCGAATGAGCTCCTATCCTTTTTTGTAAAACAAACATGAGCTGGGTATATTAAAAAAAGAACGTGCTTCGCCTGAAACGCAGTTTGCTTAAATGCTGTAGTGATACGCCTAAAAAAAAAAACAATTCTGAGATATTCAGGAAACAAAACGGAAGAAAATGAAAAAAAAACTCAATGACAAATGCAAGCAAATTTATTTTTAAATACTTCATCTAAAAAATTAGTATCAGAATTTAACAGCCATTTTTATTTCATGAATTGCACAACTCAAGAACTTTAAAAACAATCCCATTGAAACTTGCAAAAGTATTGTAATTTATGTAGATGATAAAAAAATTAATCCTGATCTATCGAATTTCAAGAATGCTCAGCAGGCATTCACAAGAGAAAATACTTTTTTTATTTCAGAAAATGCTAAACTATCAGATTTTTTCCAAGCAAGTCTTTACAGAAAATGGCTTTCCGTCGATACAATCTGCGAATGAAACACGAGTGAAGCATAAAAAATTATAAAATTAAGAATAAAACACAGTAAGTTAATAAGACAAAATTTAAAAACATTTACACTTTTATGGATGAATTCGACATCAATTCAGAAAATTGGAAACATTCATCGAGATAAGTGGATCAGATAGGGAAAAAATGAACGCGTAACAATATTTTACATTACAGTATTGTTTTTTTTATATCTTTCAAAATGATTACATTCAGAAATTCACGACGTAATTTTAAAAGAAGTTACACAATCTGTTAAAGCAACAGGTAAAAACAAAAGAACACTCGTAAATTAAAATCAAAGAAAAATGGCGCAGCTTCGAAGAATAAGACTCAGAAAAAAACATTTTATACTTGAAAAATTAGAGATAGATCCAGAAAAATCTCCAAAGTCGGAGAAAATGGAAGTTCTATGCATAATTAAACATTCTAATTTAGTCAAAAATAAACCCCTCCAACTCTGATTCTTGAAAAAGAATTAAATCCCTGATTTTGAGAGAAGAAAAAAGTTCTTTTAATTCAAGATTATTATTCTATTTCAGCTTCTTCTTTAACTTCAAGCGGCGCAGGAATTTTAAGCCTAATGTTGATATTCTTTTTCGTCTCATTAAATTTAATATAAAGGATTCAAAAGAATCCGGTATACTTAATGAGCTTTGTAAGAAATAATGCAATTTCAAATGGAAGTTGACTAGGGAAGTGGTTAAATTTTTTTATGCTACTTACGTCCGGGCTCTAAAGAAGATATTCGCTTTTTCGTGGAATTAAGCTGTTTTATAAAACGCAATGCAGTATTTTTGTTAAATCCAAGTTAGATGAAACAAAATGTCGTACGGTTAGTAGATTTTGACCAGCAGAATTTTGAATGAACTAAGGTTTTTCCCCCTTAAACATAATCTTTATAGCTATTACTGTAGCTTGACTTTGATCTTCAAACAAGAAACATTGAGAAATAAAAGGAAAGAATTATTAAGAAATACGCTTCACAAACAAAACAAAAAATACAATCACATTCTTCTCATTAAAAAGTTGATATCTGTTACGTTTAGTTAGAGGAACCTCTTTTACTACTTGATGGAAATAAGAAATTTCCGCATCAAGATAGTATGGCTGAAATTAATAGTTTGTAGTCTCATGTATTTTTAATCATTTATTTTTTTTACAGATTCATTTTTAAATTTTTATATCGGAATCATTTGCCATAACTCAGATTTTTCATGCGTTTTTAATTTCCAAGTTTGTACGCTTACATAATAAAAAAATATGCTTGATTTCCAAATTTGTCTAATACAAGTAGTTATGCTTTAAAATCTTTGAAATATATCGTCTAATAGTTTGGTAGAATGAACTTGTTGTTGTTGTTTCTCATCCCCGAGATCTGCAGAGCTAGATCAGGTCCAAGAAACCATTTACCCTGAGGATAATTCCTAGACCAGTAAAGGATCACCAAACAGGTTCCGTCTGGTGAGCCCCAAGCAGGATTAAATGTGGGCAGAAGAGGTCTGTGCCGATGAACACTTAGCGCAAAGTTCGAACTGTTTAATACCATTGACAAAAGTCATTGTTGATAAATGTCCACTAAAGAGACGGGTGAGAGCAGTTTGGTCCTGTCTGCAGTAGTCCCGTGTAAGAGAGTCACCAGGCTGCTTGCTTTGATACCAATCATGCACCGGCGTGACTTTCCAAATTGCCATGTTCGCTGTCTTTTGTTTAGAGAAAGACTCCGTGAAAGTGAGAGAGGTAACAGGAACATTGGTCTCACCAGCACGAGCTCTTGCCAAAGCGTCAGCAACTTCGTTGCCAGCGACATCGACATGGGACCGGATCCATTGAAAGTGATAATAACTATAATGAACTTGATATCGTTTTTAGAATAACATTATGATCTCTTTTTCAGATAAAAGCGAGATTAATTTTAGGAAACTGGTTTAACCGTTGACAAGGCACAATTAAGAGAATTTGATGCGCAAGATAGACGTAGCTAAAGTTACTAAAACTGCGTAGTTGAAAGATTTTCATACGTTGCTTTATATTAAATATAATAAAATTTTCTAGCATAGCTTTGAGCCATTCGATTTAACTTAGTGACACGTCAAAAACGTTTATATTATATTTGACTCTAAAAAAATACAAGACCTGGTACTACACTCTTCTGACAAGTTTTTGAAATATGTTTTCTTGTCTTTATTATACAATCGAAAAAGTTGTAAATAATATAATACATAACTCATTGCCTCATTCCGTAAATTCTGAAGTAAATGTTGGAAAGTTGTTTGAAAAGTTGTCGAAATTGTTATTCCCACAGTGTAATTTTCTGTGCAAAATTACCAATAAGATAAATCATGCTGTGTTAACCTGCCTAAAGTTAGTTTTTGAACATTTGGGGTTGTGCACAAGTGATGTCAAGCTTTGAAGGGGGTCGTGAAATGGTGCCAAGGGGGAGGGAAGGGGTAGCAACACGTGCGAAGTCACCCTTTTTACTTCCTTTTACAAAAAAGGAAGTATTGTATTCGCGAAAAAATTTTCACTCAAAAATCGCCCTTAATTTCCATTTTGCTCACCCCCAAATGAATGTTGAGTTTTTTTTTCGATTCGACCACATGCGGAAAAGTGCCTAAGAATGTATAGACACGCGAAATATCCATTTTGACCATCACCGAGGTAATTACAACGACTTTTCTCGTGACGTCTGTATGTATGTGCGTATGTGCGTATGTGCGTATGTGCGTATGTATCTCGCATAACTCAAAAATGGTATGTCCTAGAAAGTTGAAATTTGGTACATAGACTCGTAGTGGGGTCTAGTTGTGCACCTCCTATTTTGGTTGCATTCGGGTGTTTCTAAAGGGGTCTTTTGCACCTTTTTGGGGGGAAATCATTGTTAATTTCGATGCAAACTCAAGTGGTGTTATAATTTGGCGGTCACTTGGCGATATATCGCCAGTCTTTTGGTTGCCAAGTTTTGTCGCCAACTTGGCGAAAAATTTGGCGATTTTTTTTTTTTTTTTTTAAATCTGCTTTCAATGTGGCCATTGCTAGTGATATTTAAAGAGTTAGAGAGAGAATCCCATTAAAATTGCAATAATAGGGAAATAGCATTAAATTGGTGTAAAAGGAAGTCATGTGATGCACACATCAGCTCGTTTCTTAAGAATATGTCTATGAAAAGTTGTGCGACGTGTGACAAAAGGTGGGGAGATATATGGTGAAGCGTGACAATGGGGGAGGAGAGGGTCAAAAATGATGAAAAAAAGTGTGACATCATTTATGAACAGTCCCTTTAGAAATTTTATTTTTCTGCTTTAAAATTGCATTTCTTTCATTAAAAATAATTCATTTTGCATACTATATCTGACGTAGTTTAAAGTTCCCTGAACGGAAAAATGAGACGGAATAAACCACATCAAAAAATCAGTTTAAATGGTTTTAATATTTATTTTTTCTTAAATTTAGATAAATGAACAATACTTAGTTTTCTTTATTTTTTTACGAGAAAACACAATAAAATTGCTAAAATATGAGTAGAGCAGTTTCAAATAGAGAAATTGCAGCCCAAATTTACCCAGAATGACTGCTCTTGAAAATCCCTTAGTAAAAAAAGACGGTTGAGATGATTTAGAAGTAATCATGGCTTTCAATTTTTCTCCAATGCTGATGGGAAAATAAGTGAAAATCATTTAGGCAAGTATCAACAGTGAAGTTATGGCATCTTATGCCATAAACATAAATGGAACTGTACATTTCTTTCCAATTCTGAGTCGTTCTAATGAAATGAGCACGGATACTGAAATTGCATTATGATGATTTTCCTTTGGCGTAAATGTTCTTTGATATTCTTTCAAATCATAGACTGGTAACACTGTAAATGTAACATAAAGACTTTTGTATGATCCATATACGAAATAGGACTCAATTTTGGTAAATGCTCCGTGCGTTTTTATATTGATTTTGTTATCAGATGCAGTATTTAAATTAATATTTAGTTTCCGTGATGGATTGTGGAAAAGTTGGGATTGAAGTTTTATTTACGCAGCAGATATTGACTCATAATTGTCATCCAGCTGATTTCTACGACGAAACTGAAATTGTTCTTGTTGAGATATCACATTGCTTATTGTTCTCATTTGACTGTTTTGAATTCCTATGATTTTATTTTCCCCCCGCCACCCAATGCAGCACCACCGTCGACCGGCCTCATGATGCTGCTCCTCTAGCAAAAACAGTCTGCAAGTTGCGTCCATATCCTAGAATACTCAAAGCCAAACGAGTACTCGGGAGATTTTTACTTACCGCATACTCGTACGACTTGGACGCTGCGAATTTTCTGCATTCCAAAAATCCAACGACAGGAGTCAAGTTCGAATCTGTTAGGCGTAAAAGGCCAACGCCTAACCACACCACTCTGTCGACAATACGTGAATTGTTATTTATGTTATTAGTAAAATACGCGTCTGGTTGCTTGTAAGGCTTGAAATAGTGTGACAGCTTTTATCCTAAACAAGTTATTTAGCCACAGTTCAAAAGAAGAGGAGGGGGGATGTGAGACAGACCAACTCTGATTTACTAAAAAGCACAAAAATACTGAAAAACAAACTTCTTGAAGCACATATTTCAGTGTCCTCAGCAATTTGGAACAAACTAACTTTTACGTCAGTTGGAGATTTCGGGAGAATCTCGTTTCAATTACATTACTTGAACAAATACTATTCTTGACTTTATATCATAATCATCATCTATATTCTAGACAAATTCATTCTTGGCTTCAGTGGTTACTTGATTGCACTTTTTGATCACTTAAATTCATTGAAAATAATCATATACTCTTCGTAATAAACATGTTTGAGTTGTGAAATTTAGTGTGACTATTACTGGAGCATAAAATATTTTATTTTCCTCTAATTAAGGTATATATTTTTGTATTCAGATGATGAAGATACAAATAACGACGAATAAATAATCCTATAACAGAGTTCTTTAAAACTTTAATGTAACTGGCTAAAGGTCTTGTAACCGCCCATCATATTTACTTTAGAGTAATTAACAAAAAAAAAATACACTGCATTTCTCGGCTGTTTTGAAACTACTTAATCTTGTGGGGAAGGAAAAAAAAACAAAGATAAAATTCAAAATAAAATAAGCATTCTTACTGATACTTGGGGTCAATCGCAGGATGTTTCAAGATAATCAGCTTGATTTTATGTAATAGTTCTTAAATATAGATATCAGAATCAATAACAGTCAATCCTACATAAAACCATCTTAAATTATTGTAATACGCCGTAATAATTCTCTGGAATAAATTTTATTTACGATAAAAGTTGCGATACTCTTTTTGTTTTAATTTTAAGCTGCTTCCTATAGCACTTTTTTCTATGAATAAATTTTTAATAAAGCTATACAAAAGCTTATTATTTCATACCAATTTGAGGTTCTAATGCTAGTTTCTTTCAAGGAAACAATGCTAATTGTGCTCCTAAATATGAAACAATGAACATTTAAATATCTTTTGTCATTTCCGTTCAATAATTTGTAAAAGCAAGAACAAACATTTCTGTCGGATTACGTGATATTTAGAATTATCAACTTCTTCCCCAAAAGAGTTATTGTTTATTTAATCGAATTGCACTGTATGCGATGCTTTGTTTTAAATGTGAAATGTTTTTATTGTTTCCTGTGGAACAAAGTGTGTTGAACTATTAACTATTTGGTTACTTTCTTTAATATTCAGTGCAACAATTCCATCCGCACAAACTTTTATAGAGCTAACAATGCAAAGACAATTAAGCGTGCAGTTTAAAAAATTCTATTGAAATTTCAGCCATGAATTTCCTTTTGCATCAGCACCGCCATAAATGAGGTAATATTAGCATTCATTGCTTTTTGTTGAGCATATTTTTCTTACTCCTTTATTTATGCATTCAAATAAAATTTCATGTGCGCTCTTTTGTTTGTATCATTATAAGACTTTTAATAAAAGATAGAACATCATTCACACGGGAAAAATATTTATGCTTTTTTTTTTAATTCTAGAAATACTTTATTTAACACGGTACAAATCTAAATATAACTAATGTTATCATTAAATTTACAATGAAAAATTGTTTTTTTTCCGCAAAATAATATACGCATAATGTCACAGGGTAAAGAAATGCACAATTCTCAAATGTTCCTATTCGGAGGTGACATCAATTTCGATGTTTGAAAATATCGATGCATTAGGGTCGATGTTTCACGTTCAATGGTTTTTCGAATTCGTTGTTTTATATTTGACCATAAATGTATTAAAAATAAACTAACAGTTATAATCAGGAAATAACAGTTGTCATGAGTCTTAACAGTTATTTATCCAAAAATCAGTACATCAGTTGTAAAAAGTTACTCATAAATAAAGTAAGAGTTATAATCAGGAAATAAACGGTTTCATGAAATTTACTGCAGTTGTCGATGTTGTGACAAACACCTTCTTGAAATAATTTTCTTTGTTATTAATCCAAAAATATGTGCATTAGTTGCGAAAAGGTAATCACAAATAAACAAACAGTTATGATCAAGAAGTAACAGTGGTCACGAAATTTACAGCAGCCGTGAATGTTGAGCCAAACATCTTTTTGAAAAGAAGTTTCCATTGTTAATCGATCAAAAATATGTAATCATTAGTTGCGAAATGGCAAAAAACATCTTTTTTTCTTCGAAAATGCAAAGAGAAGTTAATTAGAATCCGAGTTAATTAACAAAGTAACAGTTTCTTAAATACTATGTCTAAAACTCAGACACTTTAGGACACTATAAAACTAGAAATAAGCATGTCATTGAAATCACGCTCTCTGTCTCTTACCCTCTCTCTCTCTCTCTCTCACACACACACATGCAAACATACACACATACGTACACCACGCATACATAACCACAAAAACATACATGCATACACAAATACATACATACATACATACATGCGACACACACATACACACGCTCACACACGACCACACACACACATACACATCTTGCAGATTATAACGGTATAGCATTCAGTAAATAAGTACAACGAAGTGAACGAAACAGCTAGCAGTTCCGGTGTTTGAAAGACTCAGAGCAGAGGGTGATAACCCTCTAGTATTTTTTTATGTATATTGTTTCCTTTCTTTTCTTTTCTTTTTTTTAGCTTTGCTTCAACAGTACAATCTCAGTAATAAACTAATAATTTAATTGAAAATAGATTTTAACTACTTACGCTTTGCTGTACTTGTATGAAATTATGTTATATTCTTTATATTATACTTTTGAAGTGGGTTGTAATCGTATCACCAATTTTTTATAACTGCCCTTTGTTTTTTCCCTTGTTTGTTATAACACTAACCCACCCCTCAGCCATAACTTTCATCTAATAAGGAAATAGAAAATTCTTTCTTTATTTTTATTTTATTTTATTTTATTTTATTTTTTGAAAAACATCCACAGACCCTTTTACTCTGAGATTTCCAAAAAACCTTACACAAGATATATCTACGTTGACCTTTCCAAACTTACACAATAACCCAGCGTGTATATTTTTTCAATTAAAACTGAATCAGTGCGAAAATGCTCGCCGTAATAGAAATTACTGCCTGGGAAACTATTGGCATTACTTATCCTCAATTCTAGCCATGATTCTTTAATGTATGTGATTGTACGTGATAAGAAAAACCCTCGCATGGATTTCGTTCTCACGCAGACCATTAAATAGCGTCGTTAGCAAGAGAGGTATTCTCCAAGTTTTATAGACTTTAACGTAGAGATGGGCTTATTAGAGACAAATACATTACTATTTTAATCAGTAAATAATTTATAAATTTGACTTAAACGATCTCTTTTTCCTGTAGATAAATTATAAACACACATTGTTATTGGCTAGTAAAGAGATTTTGTATATTCTAGCAAGTAATAAGTAATTATTAAATCTCCCCAAAAGTAATTATTCCCTCAAGTTTAGGCACTGTAGTTATTTTCGCAACGTAACGCATCAATGAAACTTGGTTAAAGCAAGTTTGATCTATTTCTGCAACTTAAGCACAAACGATAACTAATAAAATTTTTATTTAATTTCAAAAGTTAATGAAAGTAATAACTCCAACTTAAGATAAAATTGTTGTGGGCAGTTAAACTACAGTATCTGCAGAAATGAGTTTTCCAGATAGTAAGTAACGCATTTTGGATTCAATACAAATAATATAGGGAAATATTGAAAGTTGACGGTTGTTTCGCCCCTTTTTCTTCAGCAACCATTTAAGCAGCTTGTGCAATAAAGCTAACTTACACTAGATAACAATATATATATATATATATATATATATATATATATATATATATATATATATATATATATATATATATATATATATATATATATATATATAAAGGGTGTCCCAAAATTAACGCAAGATTTGAATTTGCCGCCATTTTGGCAATAAATGGTTGGCAACAATGAAAAAAGAACAATTTGACAGCTGAGAGTTTAGGGTAATCAAAAATGGAGCGTTATACGATACAATAACGCGCTTTCATTATTGAACAATTGTTTAAAAAATAATGAAAGTTGAGGCTGGTCAAGCAGTTACTGTTATTGGCGCTCGGTACCGCAACACAGTAATGCACGGGTGGTTGTGGGCTTGTTGACATAGACCTTTGAATTCAAATAACTCCATAAGAAGAAATTTAAAAATGTTAAATCACACGATCTAGGGTGCCAATTCTGATGACCGAAATGAGAGAGTACGCAACCAGGAAATGTCTTATGCAGTAATTGAAATGTTTCACTCTCTCTAGCTGTATGGTACAATAACACCCCATTTTTACTAACCCTAAACTCTCAACTGTCAAATTGTTCTTTTTTCATGGCTGCCAACAATTTATGGAAAAAATGGTGGCAAATTCAAATCTTGCGTTAATTTTGGGACACCCTTTATATATATATATATATATATATATATATATATATATATATTAGTCAGACCTCGATATAAAGTCACTCGCTTTTAAGGTCACCCCGCATATAAGGTCACTTTTCTTAAGTCCCGGCTCACTAAATAGGAATTCTATGTTGTGTCTTATCGGATATGTGGTCAGGTCATAATACATTAATCGCTTATAATATCACTTCTGTCTGATTTCTTTAAATAATTTCATTGCTTAATAGATTCACTTCCAAGGATTTTTCGCGATATACGATTCTTAAAAAGTGAAAAGTCGTATTCCTATTACGTAGCATGAAGTGCATCAAATGCAGTAGAAAGTGAGTATTACGACAGTGACGCTAAAATAGGAAGCAGTAGTAATGAGGGCACTCAGGAGTGTACGTATCGCACTTTTTTGCCAGTCATGAGAAGGCGAAGAAAATTTTCAGAAAACAATTACAAACCATTGTGCTTAAACGAAAGAAAAATAATATCAGTCCTGTATTTATGATAATTTAAAGTTAGGTAAGTTGCTCATCAGTTCTCTTCTTGAGCATATTTGTATGCAGCTTTACTCTAAATGAAAGTTCTAAAATATCATTTCAAAATGGGTTATTGCTCCCAAAAGGTTTAATTGGTTCAAATCTATTAAACTATTATAACCTAATTACTGATATTTTTTAATGTATTAAATTTTAAAAATAATTAATGTATATACAGGTTTTGTTATCAATAAATATACATGGATCGGTTATAAGGTAACTCCGCTTATAAGGTCAGTTTTGTGAAGTCCCGAGGGGTGACCTTATATCGAGGTTCGACTGTATATATATATATATATATATATATATATATATATATATATATATATATATATATATATATATATATATATATATATATATATATATATATATATATATATATATATATATATATAGACAAATTTTCAGTTACTGCCTACGGATTACTTGCCCACGCTACGGCAGAAAAACAAAAACAAGAAAAATACTTTTCCCACACAGGAGCATCTTGTGTTGAGCGAATTAATAATTACCGTAAAAGCTGTATGCGCAGTTAAAACTTTCCAGAAGGCTTATCTTTGCTTTTTGATCTGTTCCATTTAAGTTACTGTAACAAGCATATTTAATCTGTTTCTTATTTTCTGTGATAAATCTAATCATAAATTTAGAAATTTTACTGCTGAACATTAAACATTATAGACATATACTGTGAATTAAACGGATAAAATTCATATTTCTAAAAAAGTCAAAAAACGATTACCACCCGGCAATCTCCTTAGATAATGACCCAGACTTCAAACATATGTCTGAGATTCAAGTTCCTTAGTATGATTACAATACTTTGGAGGAAAGAATGGAACAAAAGAAAGACATTTCCAAAGTTCTGGACGCTTCGTGCAGTTAGAATTGTCTCTAGGGAAATCGCAGATGTAGATTATAAAGAACGCGCAGAATTGCTCTTTAAAGAAAGACAACTTCTAATCACTGGAAAATGAACTGTCTTAAATGAACTAGCTTAAACGGGAAGGATTTGTCAAAAACAGTAGTTTAAGTAAGAAATTTCACGCAATGCTGATTCAAATCAATCGATATTAGTTTAAAACTAGCTGAAAGACTCTACGATTATTAAAACCACAAAAAATCATGTTAGTGTATTTTTTGATAGTTAATACTATTAAAAGTGATCCTCACGTATTTATTTAACCAATTATCTACCGTATTATGAGGAAGATTTGGTGACTCTCTTATTAAAAAAGTCTTTCCTTTCTATTTTTCCTTTTTTTTTTACAGATAACGGTACAGATAATAAAAGCCATGCGTAATGTATTGATAAAAAAATGCCACTTTCGGATGCACTTCTTCCAAAAATACACTGAGTTAATATCCTAAAAAAGAATTCACTTCTTAGTATCTTTATGAGAAAGGTAATTTACAAAAACTAGTAGCAATAATCCTCATATATATATATATTAGCCAATGATTGAGTAACGCACATGACGTCATCAACAATGAAACTCGCGCCACGGCATGATAATTTGATAATATGTTTCTGTAATGTTTGACAGGCAGGGAAAGACTTTATTATGACAAGGCTGAACTGGATCCGGTTACTTGACTGTTTTTACTGGTAAGACATCGTCATTTCAGGGGAATGAAGAAACGAAAAAGTGGTAAACAATGAACGCTATTTACTGGAGTTTAGGATTAAAATTTAAATTATCAAAAAAATAACCTGACAAGCCATTTCTTCGTTAAAATGTAGAAAAGTAGAAGCAATTTTCACCCGTCATACCTTGACGAGCGACTTTCTAGTAAATAAAAAAGTCCAAAAAGGAAATTTATCTGAACAAATTAAAGTAATTTTCGTCGACGCATTTATTTTTTAAGCAATCGAGAAGATTTCTTAGTGATCTCACTTCGCCCAAAACTGACAGCTCAGTTTCTGACGTAGATAATTTTTTAATGTCTTTGACTGGAATAAGCCAGTCACACGATCCTTTTCAAATTTCATTGAAACTTCCTGCAAAAATAATCTCACAAACTTAATTTTTATTTAAAGTAAAAATAATCTTAAGCCCAGTCCTTTTTGTAACATAAAACATTTCAAGGATTTTGGAAAAATATCATATTTCAAACACAAAAACACATTAGAAACTGGCTAAATTTGAGTCGAAAAAGTTTTAAAACAATTAACGCTTTTGCATCAAAATATTTTTAGAAGCAAAATAGAGTGAGCATGTTTAACTAATTATACATTTTTAAAATAAATATTAGGCTTAGTTAGCTCATGTTGAATCTCAAAAAATTTCTACCATTTTAATAATGGAAACAATACACCTGTATTTAATACTGTCGGAAAAACTCTTACAACACAATAATATTAGAAAATCGATTATCCGGCAACAGTTCCAAAATCAGAAAAATTGTGCTGGATTAATCGAAAACTCGGATTAAACGAGCTGATGTGTGAATCACATGACTTCCTTTTACTCCAATTTAATGTAATTTCCCCATTATTGGCATTTTTAATGTGATTCAATTGTTTACCCTCTAAATATCATCAACAGTGGCCAAATTAAAACCAGATTTTAAGAAAATGACAAATTTGTCGCCAAGTTGGTGACAAAACTTGGCGACCAAAAGACTGGCGATATATCCATAAGTGTCCGACAAATTATTACACCACTTGAGTTTACATCGAAATTAACAATGATTCCCCCCCCCCCCCCAAAAAAAAAATAAAGGGGCAAAAGACCCCCTTAGGAACATCCGAATGGAACCAAAAGGAAAAGTGCACAACTAGGCCCCACTAGGAGTCTACGTACCAAATTTAAACTTTCTAGGACATACTGTTTTTGATTTATGCGAGATACATACACATATACGCACATACATGCGTACATACGGACGTTACGAGAAAATTCGTTGTAATTAACTCGGGGGTCGTCAAAATGGATATTTCGGGTGTCTGTAAGTCCCTAGGCATGTATCCACGTGTGGTTGTGTCGAAAAAAAACCTCAATATTCATTCGGTGGTAAGCAAAATGGAAATTAAGGCCGATTTTTGAGTGAAAGTTTTTTCGCGAATACAATATTTCCTTTTTTGTAAAAGGAAGTAAAACGTTGCTCGGTAAAGCAATTAATTCACAATGCCTCATTACCTGTTATTTCGAATGTTACTTAATATTTGAAACCACAATTTTGCGTCTCTGTTTTGTAATTTGGGCTTGCCTTCAGTTGTAATTCGTATTTGCTTTCCGTTGTTGCATTCCGACGTCCATATCAGCTCTTGAGTAATGAGCTAATTCGTGCAAGTGCAATGCGCGAGATATTAGATCTTAAATTAACATTTCACATGCGCAGGAATGTCATTCCCCACACAATTGTTGAATTTCATCCAACTGCACCAACGTATCTGCTTTAACTGCGAATTTAATTATAACTCACGTGATCCGCGTCAGTTATTGTTGATTGTGTTGTCGTGGGTTAGCATGGCTCCTCTCTTATTTGTTGTTCATTAATGATAATGCTTGAATTTCGTTAAAGTACGAAATGCACTTTTGATGGAAATTTAATAGCATATGTGTAACATATTCATACCTTATTCAGCATCTATAGGTTACTAGCATTCCCGTACCCGGCATTGCTCGGGTAATGTAATTAGCAGGGGTTAACAGTGCTTGGTGCACCTAGTTTCGAAAATCCCCTGTAATAATTACTTATTACCTATAACTTTTTCTAATTTAGGGAGGATCCCGGGGCCCCTGGACTCCTTACATATATGCCTTTGTCCTTAACCGATCTTTAACTGTTATTAACGATCCTTTTAAAGTATTGATTATCTTTGCAAACACAGGCCATCCACATTTTATTGATATACCTATGTTTAAGCAAGAACTTCTTTGTATACAACAATTTTATTTTTTATTTATTTTTTTTTTCTGGTGCTAAAATTATTAAGCTGCTTGATGAACTGACTTTGGAGCGAGCTACATAACATTGGCCGTGTGAAAAAAAGTCTTCTCTTAAATTGATCCCTGCTACTCTTAATGTCTGTCCTTGTGACTTATTAATGGTTATTGCAAAGCAAACTTTAACAGGAAACTGTACTCTTCTAAATTCAAAAGGATAGTCCGCCTGTGATGATGTTTTTAAAAACTTCGTTTCTAGTTTTGAAAAAATGTAAGCAATAGACAGAAACATTATGATTTGACTTGAGAAAAGCCTCGAAGAACCACGTGAGAAACAAAAACAATATCAAATTTATAGTTTGCTATTCGCAACTCCAACGAACTATAGGGGGCACTGAAGTCACTGTCTAATGGCGGAATTGAAAACTAAAACAAACGCACATGGTAACGAAGAAAATGCTAAAAGTGTTGTGATTTTTGTTCGTACGTATGATTTTTTCGCTTTATTCTTTTTAAATTAATTTTCAAAGTCTTGTGGATATTCTGGCCCACGTAGAAAGAAATGAGAATTCAAGAAGCATTACTAAACGTCAAAGATTAATGCAAACTACGTAGTTCGTAGTTCTAAGCAGCTATTTCCACGATGTTGAATTCGATATTTATCAATTCTTGATAAAACTAAATAATAATTGTGGCCTGACAAGAATAACAATTAATGCTAGAAAATTCAATGTGACATTACAAATTGTTATCGAAAGAAGATGATACTTTTTTGCCTTGCTTGGCTAGCGCTTATTTTTTTTCCATTTGTAGCTGAGTTATTTCTCTCGAATTCCCGAATCGGTTCATTTAAAAATTTTCTGTTTCGATTTTTCTAATTTCTGAGTTACGATTTAATTGTGTCATGTTATGCAAATCATCAACAAAATTCTCACGGATATATGGTGGTAGTTTTCTTTTCAGTTGATTGACGATTATTTCCTTTCACTTATCGAATTCTGTAATCTTACTACCATTTTATTCCACTCATGATAAAAATTAAAAATGGTTTAACTAAAAACGCGAAATTTCGCCAAGGCTACTTTGCTCGCACTATACAAAAACTATAACCCTAAACAAATTTGGCGAAACCTTTCAGCTGAGAATAAAAGGAATAAAGTAAATTCTTTCTCGGTTATTCATTTTGTTCTACGATAATATATTCAAGAAAATATTTTGCATACTGTCCATTCCAACTAAATGCTGCTGTAAAATATGGTAAGTTTAATTAATTTAAGATTAAAAAAAAACCCCATATTCTTATAAATTCATACAAAAAAATAAAATTTTTTACCTTGTATAACGTTATCCAAGTTTGTTAATCCAGTATTTTCGCTTTCACCAATTATTAAGGAAATAATGAAAACTAACATTATTTTGAGAAGCTCGAGAATACTACTAAGGGACGAATTAATTTCTGTAGCTGAAAGCAAACTAAGACACATCGATTGCGTTAATAAATACTCAGAACAAACTGCCTGTGTTTACGTCAACAGACACACGTTGTTACGCAACGTGGCAATGTTTTAGTTCCATCGGCAGTTTTGTAAATCACCGCAAGGTAGCGTATTCGAGCGCTGGAGTTCCGAATCGACCAAAAGTTGAGATGAAGCACTGAATAATGATTTGTTGAATAGAGGAAAGCCTTCGAAAATAAGGGATTTGAATTCAATGACAGGTTTTAATTTCGCAGAAATTAAGAGGTTTTAATTAATTTCTCCCGAACTAATTGAGATTTCAAAAAATCCTTTCTTAGTGGTTACTTTCGTAATCATGCGGACATGCCTGCCAAATTTCAAGTCTGAAGCTTCAGCGGTTTCGGCTGTGCGTTGATATATATATATATATATATATATATGTATATATGTTATCTCAGGACATTGATTTTCATATATTAAGATTATATGAACATTCAAGGCAGTTCCATCGTAGTAAAAAAGCAATCACAGATGACAAAATGGCGTGGCTGCTTTTAAAAGCTTTAAATATTTATTCAAATTGAATGAGTTTCTAGAAGAAGGGCATATGCTACAGTGGAAGAAGTGCATATGTTAGACTTGATCTTCATTTATATTTAATTCTTCAAGTCCTAAAAGAAGAGCATTTGTTATAAGTTAAAAATAAGATTTTGAATTGTAATATATGCTCTTCTTCTAGGGATCCATTAAATTGTAGTTATTCATTGCATATGATGGCAGAAATGAGTTAAAGTTAGTTCGTTTTTAAGAAACATTTAAACCAACTTACATCAATTTACATCAAGTATCATAATGAAGCAGATGCTTCAATAGGCCCAATTTAATAATATAGTCCTGTATGAGACTTAAAATTGACATACAGTTTATCTCTTGTTGTGGGATTAGCCAACACTCAGCTAAGATTAAAGTCCAAGTTTCTGTGTCGTTCTTAAGTTTGAATTCAATATGTACGTAATTCAATGTCCTTTTTCCCTTAAACTAATAGTTAAGCATAAAATCAACATAGAATCAGAAGCGCCCCGATGAGAAGTCACGGGAGGTCGCCGCGACCTCCCCAAAATTTCCTTATACGGAAATTGTCTGACGATTCGGCAAAATTTAGAGTTCTATTCGGCTAAATTATCATCACTCGATAAAATTTGGAGTTCCATTCGGCAAATTTATCATTCGACGGAATTTGAAATTCCGTTCGGCAAAATTGTCATCATTCTGCAAAATTTGGAGTTCCCTTCGGCAAATTGAGAATTTTCGTCTTTTCAAAAATTTAAGTTTGGGGCACAGGCTAAATCATTCCTGACAAAAATACCAACACCAACTCTTTCTTTGGCAACAAGTACATAAAAACTTTATGCATCAGGAATTTCAAATAACAATTTTCTTAGATATTATTTCCAATTTTCTTAAAGAAAAAAAAGCTTCTTTTGGCAGACACAGGCCGTTCCCTTCGCATGCTTATGCTATATGTTGTTGAAATTTATTTAAAAAAAAAAAAGTTATCCACAAATTCTACCTTGCTTTAATGCAATTTTGAGCTATATTGAAAAAAATTAAATATACAATGAATAAAAATACTTCATTCAGATTTCAATAAATTCCCCACCTCATTATGAGTGACATTTTTGTTTTCGTACAGTCACCATTAACACCAAAAAGCACTTTCCTCTGAGAAATTGTTCAGAAACTCTGGCTTGAGAGATAAGTGAAAGAAGGCAACCAACCACTCAACTCAGCAAGGAGCCACTTAACCGTGCGACTTATCAATGGAGCGTTAAACAAGTAAGTCTGATACTTTTTGTCTTATAAATTACGGTCAAACTATGATCTATGATGAAACCTTAGTCTTTCTTCCAAATACTTTTTGTTGGCAAAAGCAAAGAAAAATATTTGAGAAAAGAAATGAGGGTTGGGGTAACACAGGTTCATTTACATAAATTAGATTGTATTTAAAATGTGATTTTCTAAATTGAAATGTTATATCTTTTTTTTCTCCTTTGAGAAGATTTTTTTTTTTTTTTTTTTTTTTTTGTAATCAGTGTTTTTTATTTAAATTTCCTTCAAAACGGCAAACCCCCAGATGTACGATATTTTCTGAAACGACAAACAATTTCAGTATGAAACAGTTTAATCCACTGATATTTTGTTAGACATCGCACAATGTGATTCAATATTTTTTTTCCCTAAGCAATTGCTGACATTATTACCAAACTTGCAAAACAAAATATTTGAAAATGAAGTTAAAAGCTTTGCATAAACCTAAATTGACAGGGTAAAAATGCCTAAAAATGTTCTGAAATTTATTTAAACTATTATTTCCAAATTTTTGGCTGTAATATGATGCTGCGTTGCTTCAAAAAACTGGACGATTGGTAATGAAATTTTAACTTGAGGCTCAAAAACGAGATTTTTTTTAATGGGAGGTTTTTGAACCAATGTTTTAAATCAAAATTGTTTGAACTGTTTAATGAAAGTACGGAGTGAGTGCTGGACAAAAAGAACATTATGTATATTTTTTAAATTATTAATTTCTGAAAATAAGAAGTATGTAAGTTAGGAAATTGGATCCCTGCTTACTGTGGGATTAGAGGAAACGAGCTCGATGATGCTCTGGCCAAGAGGGGATCTGCTATTGTGCAACTATCAAATGAGCCAGTCTCGTTCAATGCAATAAATTTGTATATAAAGGGAAAAAATCAAGAGTTTTTTTTTTGGCAAGACATAAAAGCTAGAAGCAACCACAAAGTCTGGTTTATAAACCGTGATTTTATCCCTTCAGCACCAAGAGCAGAGTCAGTAGCCTTGCTTTGACTTTTAACTGGCCATGACTGTTTACCAAAACATCTTCACCGTTTAAAGATTGTCAAGAGTCCCAATTGTCCGCTTTGCAATTCAATCGAAGAAATGGACATTCGCCACCTGCACACTTGCACCCAGCTTTCCAGACGTAGCCTGTGTGACCGTTATTGGAAAGCAAGAGAGCGTATCGGCAGCTAAATATTTCACTTTATTGTTCCTGTATTGTTCCTTGTTCTGTGTATTGCGTTTGTTTTTGCTATTTTGTTCCTTGTAACCTTTTCTTGCTGCCAGCCATTGGAAATAAAAGAAAAAAAAAACGATTAGAAAATGTTTCATTGATTTCATTGATTCAAGACAGTATTCAATCTTTGATTTAATTTCCTTTAACTTTGATCAAGATTTAATTTAAATCGGTTTACTAATGCAAAATTACTTTTGGTTTTTTTTCAAAGCTTATTAAAATTACTTCACATTAAATTAGTTTCATTTTTGCAATGAACATAAACAATTTTTTTTTCGCTTGAATCAAGAAATATTAAAGTGCTTTTCTCTTTAGTAGAAATGAGTTGTTTTCAAAAACCTGAAATAATGATAAAGTTGCGTGCTTATGAATTGTTTCGGTACATACAAAATGAGTTAGTGTCCGTCTGATGCAAATAGAATAAATGTTTTTGCATCATAAATAAAACAATAGGTTATTAAACACGCCATTTTTCTGAATTAATAGTAGAATTCCATATATGAAAGTTTTTAATGCTTCTCCATAATTGAATCTTTTCTTTTACTGGTTACCATTTCATTTTTATGTCATTCAAAACAAAAAAGTAAAATTTTTGAACTGCTAAATATAACTCATACATGAGTTTAAGGGTTTCATAGGACCGATTTCTCAACACGAAAACATTTTGAAATTCCGAATGATAGGAAGTGGTATAGCAGAAGTTCCAATACAAATACAATTCTCAAAAAGAGATAAATTTCTGCTAGTTTTTATATATTTGTTCCTTTCTTAACTAAGTATTATTTATTCACAATAAGCTTCAAAACGTTCAACTCGAAATTTACTCGACTTGTCGGAAAATCAGAGTATTCTTTCTGCATGCTAGACCGAAGCTCGACTGATGCTCAAAAACTTTTGGGAATATTTGCTAGGGAACAGCATCAATATGATATGACTGCTGGGGCTCTCCATTCTTAACTTGTTTTGAAAAACGGGCGCTGCGTAAACGTGTCCCGGTCAACATTACAAATTAGAAGCAAAACTTTAATGTTTTCTTAAAGTTGCATTTTGCTTTGAGAGGCTTCCCTTGGAGTAACAAAAGTTGTATTTTACTTTGAGAGGCTTCCCTCAGAGTAACATAACAAACTACCCTAAACACTTAAAATTAAAATCAATAACTAGCAGTTTTGTATACAGAGGGTGGCCAAATTATTATACTCAACTTTTTCTGTTTTTTTATTGTTGTTATATAGTTTTATTATTCGACCACATTTTAAAGTTTATTTAAAATATGAACTAAACATATTAAACGTCAAGTACCTTCTGATCGATACTATTAGTAATTTCGGTTTTTGCTGCTATCACGGCTTGGATGTGGCGTGGCATACTTTCAATGCATGATATGGATACTTGAGTTACCAAATATTATCTATAAAATTGTAATTTTTTCCAAAAATCACACGCACAAAACGATACTTGTAACTTGAAATTTTAACGGAGACTTACACTAACGACTATCACATTTAAAATATTTGTAAAAAAAAGTTAAGTGTTGCCTGAAAAAAATTTAAGCTTTTGAAATAAAGTGTAAAATGTGCTCAAATTATAAAACTATTTAACAACAATAAACGGGCTGAATAAACATTACATGACTTCCTTTTACACCAAATTAATGTTATTTCCACTTTATTAGCAATTTTAATGTGATTCAATAGTTTACTCTCTAAATACCACCAACAGTGGCAAAATTGAAATAGATTTTTAAAAAATCGCTAAATTTGTCGCCAACTTGGCGACAAAACTTAGCGACCAAAAGACTGGTGATATATCGCCAAGTGTACGTCAAATTATAACACCACTTGAGTATACATCGAAATTAAGAATGATTTCCCCCCAAAAAAGGGGCAAAATACCCCTTTAGAAACACTCGAATGCAACCAAAAGAGGAGGTGCACGACTAGATCCCACTAGGAGTCTACATATCAAATTTCAACTTTCTAGGATTTACCGTTTTTGAGTTATGCGATATACATAAGCACATACGCACATACGCACATCTGCACATACATACATACGTACATACAGATGTCACGAGAAAAATCGTTGTAATTAACTCGAGAACCGTCATTATGAATATTTGGCGATCTATATGTTCTTACGCACGTATCCACGTGTGATCGAGTCGAAAAAAAAACTCAATATTCATTCGGGGGTGAGTAAAATGAAAATTAAGGTCGATTTTTGAGTGAAAACTTTTTCGGGAATACAATACTATCTTTTTTTGTAAAAGAAAGTAAAAACAATGAAAATACAGAAAAGTTTTTTTGACTATAATAATTTGGCCACCTTCTGTAAATACGTTTTTGAGGTTTATTTGTCTAAAAGTAAAAACAGTATAACTTCGATTTAACGGTACCCAATTTAACGATTTCCGCAATTTAATGATACAGTTCACTGGTCTGGATTTGATTGCATTGAATGTCAGTGCTCCTCGTTTTAATGATACCCTTGATTTAACGATAACTTTTTCCAGTCCCTTGACAATTGTTAAATTAGAGGTTATACTATAACACCCTTTAGAACTTCCTTTTCTAGTAAAAATTCTCCGTACAAAACTCACTTCTTTGTTACTGAAAAAGTTTTAAATGAGAATTAAGTTTTTAAAAATGTAGGTTAGACCGACCACATTGAATGAGCACTCAAGCACAATTTCGTTTTGAAAAAAAGTCGTTATATCGCTGAAAACTAACATTTGACATATGACAGTATATGCAATACATCAATTACAAAACATTTCAATTGAGGCAGTGAGAAGCAAAGGGTGGCAGTGAGAAGCAAATCGAAAGTGGCAAAACTAAAAATTTGGAGGTAACCAGTACAAATGGTAAATGACCGTCTTCTCTGTTGCGGGCAAGAGATGAAGGCGGGCCCTGGTAAGTGTTACTATACGGCGTGATTTAGAAAAACTTCCTAACTCAAACCTACCAAGGGCCGAAACTTTAAAAAAAAATTTATTCAAATCTTTAATACGTACATTTACATCCCTTTGCTTCTCACTGATTCAATTGAAGTGAGAAATTATTTTCAAAATTTTAAAAAGTTTTTATGAATCTGTGTCTTTTTTTTTTTTTTTTGAGCCATCACGATTGCTTATTGTTCTCATTTGACTGTATTGATGTTCCTATGATTTTATTTTCATACCGCCTCCCTCTTCGGCACCACCGTCGACCGGCCTCACGATGCTGCTCCTCTAGTGAAAACTGTCTTCAGGTTGCGACCATATCCAACATACACACGCATACATACACACACATGCACACACACACTCATGCCTGCACACGGACACAAATACACACACACACACACACACACACACATACACACACTCATGCCTGCACACAGACACAAACACTTACGTATTCATACACACACTTACATACACACACACACAATCATGCCTGCATACAGACACAAACACACACGCCTACATACACACACATGCACTCGTGATAGCGAAAACATAATTTAAATTCAAAATGCTATAATTCAAATTAATTAATTTATTTTTTTCTTCTTCTTCTTCTTCCCCCGAGGAGGAGGAAGGTTGAAATGAAAGAAACTAACCCAGCGAATGAGTACATTATCCGGTGTACAAACACAACATTTTCTAATCGTTTTCCTCTTGGAAATGCATAAAAGAAAATTAGTACTGCCAGTTCACTTAAGGAAACCCGTTTTTAAGTTTACTTTTTTTTTTCATAATTATGAACCTTTACTGGGAGATGTTCTATCTTAAACATTAAAATTAAACTTGAACCTCATAACTAGCTTTGTTTACGATGCAGATGTACTCGGATGTGCTAAACACGTTGCAACTGTATAGCAACGCAATGCGTAAAACAGTTAGTAAGTTGTTTTTATTTAACGTTATAACAATAGAAAAAAAAGTCATTTTAAAGTTATTTCCTCTTATTAAAAGTTAATAAATACTTAAAAAGAGTTTCCAGAATTAAATCATTTAAAAATAAGAACAAAATTGCTATAATAACTCCAAACGGCATCATTTCGCTGAAAATTTTAACGTTAGATTGCACAATTATTTAGAGTTGAAATACTTTTGTAGAACGTGAGAATTTAATGAAAGGGTATAGGGTTAGAGCAATGGTATGCTAAATTTAGACAAATTCAAAAAGGCGTAACATTAAATATTAATGATGAAGAGCAGAAAAATATAGAGCGACACATGGTGAGCAGTATTAAATACTTGTATATCTAAAGTGAAGAAAATTTCATCCTAAGTATTTGTCACCACGACATTCTGACACAAGAATATGCAATTGATATTAATTCGTTACATTTAGTTTACATTCGCACATTAATTGCGTGAAATATTGAAAA
The DNA here is from genome assembly GCF_026930045.1 of Uloborus diversus. NCBI lineage: Eukaryota > Metazoa > Arthropoda > Arachnida > Araneae > Uloboridae > Uloborus > Uloborus diversus. Next base: position 82,827,186 of record NC_072737.1, on the reverse strand, counting down.
TACGGTTCACCCGTTACGTTTTTACAAATGAAGTATACAGTCAACCAATGTAGCTTTGAGATACAGTTTATTTATTTTAAAATGCACTTCTCATATTTTAGTTGTTCTAATGTCTAACTTTAGTTGTCTAACTTTAAAGCAAAAGCCGAATCCCAAAGTAGAACAAAAGTATCCCAAATTAAGAAATAATAATTATTACATTCATTTGAAACGAATTATGAGGATGGTTCTAAGTTATCTTGTCTCTTCAGAAACAAAATGAAAAAAAAGCTACTTTAATAAAAGTAGTGCAATTTAGAAGTAGAAAAATAAAGTTTCTAAAAGTTTAAAAATTCCCTCTGTACATCTGATAACATTGCAAAATATATATCACTTATAATGTTGCAAAGAGTGTCACAATGTAGGGGAAGATCGCCTATATTGGACCCCCTAAGAACAAGAGCTCCGTGTCGCTAAATTTGAAGCAAAACAAAAATAAAAAAATAGAACATCTAAAGCCAAGTTTAATTAGGAACCACCATAGGTGCTTATATTTTCTGTAAATATTGCAAGAATATTTTTAAAATTTATTTTTGACAAATTTGCAAAAGTCCAATTTAGGAATTATCGGCTATATTGAACCATGCGCTTCCTAAATTGCACCGTAACAGTAAATGATATAATAACTTGCATTTCAACTGTACAGTCTTTTTACATGATTTGCAATAAAATTTCCTTAGCTTTGGGCTAACTTGGCGCAGCGTTGATGAACCCACTGATGCCATTTCATACACTAAATCATCCTTTTCTCTTCATCTCTATATGGCAAATAGTGCAAGTCCAGTTGTTTTTTGCGTTTTTTTTTTTTTTTTTTTTTGCTCTGTGTCCTTTTTTTGTGGCGATGACGTTAGAGCATTTGCAAAAGTAGGTTTCCTTCTTCTGCCTTCCATTTTTTATGCAAAGGTAATATGTGTGCCACCTAAACAAAATCATCAATAGAACCGACGATCATAACTTGATGAGAACTAATCACTGATTCATCGGAACTTGTGTTAGTTTTATCCACACATTGTTCTTGTGCATCTTGAACAGCTGACAACGTACATATAGCATGTTTACTTCGGTAGTCTCATCTGGACTACAAACTTCTGATTTTGTTGCTGCAAAGTTGCTGTTATGAAACACAATTATACTAATAGATCAAACTCCTGTTCTAGAAAATCCATTCACAAAATATTGGACACGCTTGCAGTTTATTCATAAGAGTCACTTAACAGTTCTCTTATTTTATATTGGGTAATGAACCTCATTGAATGTTCTCGCATCCACGTATCACAGGTTCGATTGAAATAAGTGGACTGACGCAGTATAACCCTCAAGGGCTATTGCGCATTAAAATAAATAAGCCAAATCAAATATGTGGACAGAGGCTTGAAAAGGGCCACGTTAAAGGGCTGTAAACGATGTTTAGTGTGCGCTGGAAGAGGAAGCATTATTACACCGTTATCCTTTGCCAAGTTCATAGCATAGCCCCATATCATCATTCCTACAAACCCCAAAGACACTTTCCATTATTTTTCCCGTCTATGCACTACATTTCTCCTTTTAGTCATCTTCTAAAACCAAGAATGATAGAACTTAAAGTAGTTCGTAATTAATAAAGAAATTAACGTAAAAAAAGGTTAACGAGCACACTCTTTAGTCAGATTTTTTTTTTCTTTTTTTTTAAGGGGAACTAACTGAACTGAATTATCTAACTAAACTGAAGTTGAAACTTCTGGCTAAAAAGAAAAGAAGAAAAAAATCTATTTTATAAGGTTGAAGCTTCAACCTTATAAGTTTCAACCTTTTAATGTTGAAACAACTTACTTAATAAAACCCAGTGTGAATGCTTTAATAAACCTCATAATTTATATTTTAAGTAATCCTGAATGCGCATTTAAGTGTCACAACTAAATTATTTTCTATAAAAAAATTAAAAGGTTTGTTTGAATTGCATGTTCTCAAACTGGACTACCGGTCCTTGTTATAAATAAAATAACCAGTCAACAAGTAATGTGAACAAGCACAAATTTCAGTCAAATTGAAAAACTATGTTTAACAAAATTGAAATTGAATCTTATTGGATGAACACCTAGTTTTATGAGTGGCAGCTTCTAGAAATTGTGCTTGAAAAAAACAAAAAGTCAAAATAAATTCACTTAATTAGTGTTAAAATATGCTCAAAATAATCCTTACTACGTTATTAAGTTACACTAATCACTTATTTTATAACGTGATAAGTAAAAAGGCTGGTTTAATTACACATTGTTAAATTGGACCACCGACCGGTCCGATATAGGAAAAATTCTTCGGTCCAATAAAGAAAAACATGCCCTTTTTTATTATTTTATTTATTCCTTGTCAACAAGTTTCCCAATCGTGCATGTAAATACATTGCTGTAATCCCCATTAAATACTGTTTATAATACTATGAAAGCAATTTTCTCAGTTCGGAAATTTTAGTATTATTCTACTATATACAAATTCTCAAAATAAGATCAAACACGCTTTCAACACAAATCACATCGTAATTCAAACTATTAGTAGAGGGCCTATGGTAGAAAATATAGCCGGAAACTGCATTTTGTGATAAAATCCTGAAACTTGGCATGCATGTAGACAATGTTCTAACCAACATTTTTGGAAGGGGAGGCAATTCAAAATCCCCCTACCCCCCCCCCCTGGCAGCCATTTTTGGTCAAAAATCCAAAACTACTTTTCTTTCTTATTTTTTGAAACATACCCACTGCATCTTCTTTTGGGAGTTCTATTATGTTTACTAATGCGTAAAAAGTCATCAAAATATCTCTAAAACTCCTAATTTTAAAATTAATTTTAAAAACTTGATTTTGTAAAACAAAACTTTAGCCAATCAAAGTCTTTAACATTTCTTGAGGGGTTGTTTGAGAAATGTTTTTTTATGCATTTTAAAGCACTGTGTTATGGAAAATCGATTCATTTACAGAAGAACCCAATAATCCGAACCCCAGAAATCCGAAACATCAGCAAATCCGAACCTATGTTTTAAAGTTTACTATTAAAAATTGATTACAAAACTAAGAATAAAACTAGGAATTAAAAGTCATAAACAAGGCTAGTAACTTTTCGAAACTTGAAACAAACATTTGAATTGTTGTCTAAGAATAAATACAGCACTTTGATTAGTTGAAACGAAATCAATTGTCATTATTGGTGGAAAAAAAAAAACTTCAAACATTTGGAATGAAGTACACAATTTTTTTGAAGTTTCACTCACATTCTGCAGTTTTATCAGCCATATGTGCACTTGAAATAAGGGGGAGGGGGCACGGACGTTGTTTTTACAGAACTCCAATCTCTATTATTATTAAAAGCTTTAAAACAAGTTTCAAGTTTTTTCTCATTAGACGATTTGATGCGTTTGTTCTATGTTTTAAACGATGTAAGAGGAAGACATATTTAATTACTACAATAAGAAGTTTAGTGCTATGTTAATAAAGCTAGCAATATTTTTACTATTAATAAAATTGTTATTTATTGAAATATAATTCACTGTTACAAAAACTAGAACTAAATTGCAATACAAATCTGATTAAGTGATGCATACAACGATTATATAGAAGGCAATTTAAAACGTTTGAATTTACAAGTAATTTACACAAGTACATAACATTTTCCATTGCAGTATTTACACATAGGTGTTTAGATAAGTCCATTTTTGAAGCACCCACAAGTTATTCGAGAGAAGTTTTTTTTTACACTTACATAACGTTAATTCGCTTTCAGCAAGGACTTGAAACTTCGGGCAAACTCAAACAAATAAGAACGTGCTTTTCATCAGTTACTGTAAAACCCCGATCATAAATTGAAGTTAAGTCTAAATTTTTGAACATATTGCCCCACTGATGTCAACCTTGATAAGAACTACATAACTTGCCTTAGGGCTTCAGCTGTGGGTGGTAAGTTATTCATTGATCATTGTTCGCTGAAGGAAAATAGTTTCCAGCTTCATTTACGGACGGCAAGTTGCATGCAGACGAGTAGTACCAAAGATTAATGAATCGCTAAGATATTTGAAATTTTAAATTAGGTGTGCAGTTTTTTTAGGTTACGATATATATATGAAAATACACCAATAACATCAGGATAGTCTTTTCATCATTTCCACATCGTCACTTTTTTCCGACCTGCAAGAAAAGAGGTAACCATGAGAGTTCCGCTGAGAATGAGTGTAATTCTCTTAGAACAACATTTTTTTTCTGACCGAATTTGTACATAGCTCCAAAATCTTCTTTATCCCCTTTTTGTACAGCTGATGGAAGCATTGTTGTCAACAGTTCCAACGAATATGCTTATGTGTCCTCGTATTGCAGCATGTAAAACATGAACGAAGATCCAGAAATTAGCTTCCTCGTGATTTTATGGCACTAGAGATGTCTTATTCGATGAAAATCACCATCACACCTTTAAGAGTAAACATAAGATCATATAGCTAGCGCAATCATGGAAAACAATTCTGTCTTATCTGCGTTTCGTAGAAACTGAACCAGTTCTTAGAAAGCAAACCATTTTCTCTAAAATGATATATTTCTCTTATTCCTCTTATATGTCTTACTTGTTGTGTCCTGAAAAAAATGCAGATACTCCACCGAAAAAATTTCCGTCCTAGGTCGTTTTATGTGAACGATGAAAGAACCATCATAGACAATGGCGTCACAATGTATCTCCATTGCATTTATTTAGAATTAGCATTCATCATTTGCATCTTCATCATCCCATTTTAACTCGTTTTCTTCTTCTCTCGAGTTGTTTTCATCAGTAGGAATACTATAATTTAACTCTCTGAGCAGGAATGTTATTGACTAGACTTATTTCCCGTTCAAAGAGCTCCATTTATTGAAATCGATGGAGGGTGAGGTTGATTTTCATAGAGGAGAAATTCAACTAGGTTGAAATTTACGGTGTTGCAAATAATGAAAAGCTTAGAAAACGATTCTGTATCGGATTTTAATCTTTTCAGTAAAAGAGCAGACTTACTGATTTTTCTGGGAAAATGAAATGCTAAAAAGTTATTGTTTATCTACCCGTTAACATAAAGTGACTTTTGAGTCATAACTCTTTTCTCTATATATCTGTTGCACTATTTTTTTCCCCTCAACTTGCCCAATCCTCATCAGTTGCTCCACATATTCTTCGTCTACTGCTACATTCGTCTCCAATCAGAACAATTCTTTCGATGACTCTAAAAATGGATTCTAATGTTTAGCTATTTCTCTTCAAAACCTTTCTTGAAAACATGCTTTGGAAACTTAACATTTCTTCATTGTGCATATACAGCGTTTCTTTAAATCAGCAGAGGTAACTTTTTCAATGACTGGGCACGCATAAAATTGTGTGCATATAAGGACATGCACACAATTTTATAATATGCATAAGCTGTGTAATTAAATCGATAATTTGAAGACCAGCCAACACCCATCTTCTTAACGCAGTTGGATCTGTGAAAGACCAATAGCCCCACCATCTCCTTTCACTATCGCATTGTTTTGCTAAGCATGGTCCGATCCAATTACAGAAAACACGTTCATTGTCTTTTTTACAACAAACGTTCCTTTTTCAAAGGCTTTGTGTACGCCTGGAAAGTGTGTGGGTTAAAGAAAAAGATTTTGAATAAAAACTGGTAACCATCCAGCATAGTTACCAAAGCGTATGTATAGCAATAAAATGAAAAACACACAAACACATAAAAAAAAAATCAACTCCTTCAAAGTTTCAGTAAAGATACTAAAGTTGGTTGAAATCTATGATCTAATAAACTTTAATTTTAAAAGCACAGCTTTAATACGGTGCTCCAAAACTTAAATTTGTTTATATATATGTTTTTTTCTTTTTCTTTTCTTTTTTTTAAACGAGAAAAAGCTTACTGATGATCAATCGGGTGACAGAGAATTAACAACAGCAACAATAGTATTAATAATAATGAACAGAAATTTAAAATTCAACTTTAAATTTCTATATATTAGAATTATGTTGTCTTGAAATTAATTTCTCCCTTTTTTCTTCAAGTCCTTATTCTATTATACCCTTCACAAATAGTTTCAATTATGCGTGCTCAGTCATTTAAAACGCGGGGCATCATGACCGGATAATTGGACAGTTCGGGATATTAGAGTTCGGTTAACTGGAACCCTACTTTGATATAACACTAATGTAATGTATCTTCAAATTCAGAAACCTGTAATTCTGTTTTGGGGGGGAAAATTCACTTCAGGGAACTCACAAGTTAAAAATATTAATTTTTTTAAAACACTTTTTGTGAAGTTATTTCTAAAATTAGATATTTTTTGGAGTTTTAAATAGTATAAAATGTAATAAACATCCATGGAATGACACAACCAATGATTTAAAAAATTATAATAACGGAAATTTAAAAAGAATCCCCGTTTTTGGTTTTGGACCAAAAATGTTCGCCAAAGGGGCTTGGGGGAGTTTTGGAATGCCTCCCCTTCCTAAAATATTTGTTTATACAATGTCTACAAGCATGCCGAGTTTCATAATTTTATCACAATTTGCAGTTTCTTCCCCCGCAGCCCCCCGACTATATGAACATCGAAATGTGACGAAACTTCATCCTCAAAGGTTTCAGACACAAATCTTTGTATTTCCACCGGTAGAGTGTAGAACAGAACTCTACGCTAGATTTTTAGCTCCCCGTCCAATATAAGCGGTCTTCCTCTACGAAGAGCAATTTCAACAAATTCAAAAATCGCTTCTAAACTGTAACAAGTTCTTTGTACACTGTGTTTATGAGCACTGTATTAAATGTATTACAAGATTTATGACTATATTACACATAACATAACTCGAAATAATGTATCAACTACAGATTTGAAAAAAAAAAAAAAAAAAAAAACAAATATTTCTTATGGCTGAAAAAAAAGGTTTTATTATTCACAAATTCTATTCAAGTTAAATCTTAAATTGAAGCAATGTTACTAAAGAACTTCATTAATACCGCAAATAATATAACAAAATAATGCCAGCAATAATTTCAATAATAATAAATAAGCAAAGTACTTAGGGCTTTTTCGTTTCTAGACAGGAATCAGATGCTGAAACTCTTATGTCATTAAATGCAAAACAACTGAAAGCGAATTAGAAATAACAAATTTTTATTCCATCATAATGTTTTGCTAAGGTCCTTCAATACAATTACATAACTAGAAAACTTTTTCCTATTAACTGAGTAATAGTAAGCCATCAACAAAAATAAAAATGAGCTGCTAAATTGCTTTGATGTTTTCTAATTAATAATAACCAGCTCAATTTAATTACATCATTGTCATATTTTTTAAAATGCCATAGAACGGTGGACTTATTCACGAAACAAAGCACAAAAAAGGCAAATAAGAATTATAAGTATTGCAATGAAAAATATTCGCACTTCGAGCATGAGTATCCAATTAATTTCTTTTAATCGTTCAACATTAAGTGATCTAGAGAAATAAAGAAGTCTTTTAAGTTCGTAATCGGTCGTCTTTATCTTATGGCTAATTACTCTTTCAAGCATATGTGGTTTAATTCCCTGATTAGATTAGGATGTGCGCACGACATCAGGCAGCTCATGGCTCATTAAAACAAATGGAATTTGAAATTATTAACCGAAATGGCTAAATGCTCCCAATAGCTTAATTAATAGATTATTAATTCTTAATCAGGTGAAATAGTTTAATTATTTCTACATGCGCACATCGTTATTTTTTACTGAAACTTAAGGGAGAAGTTGGCAGCTTATACTTAATCTTAAAGTGTAAAAAGATGGAGATTTTTCAGTAAGTACTAAAAGTAGAAATAAGGAATTAAAACTAATGTATTAGTACTTGTAGGTTCATTGACAAATTCTTCCATAGTTCCAAGAAATTCGTAGATATGAATCAGACGCTGAAACTCTTATGTCATTAAATGCAAAACAACTGAAAGCGAATTAGAAATAACTACTTTGTAGGTTCATTGACAAATTCTTCCATAGTACCAAGAAATTCTTAGATTAGAATCAGACGCTGAAACTCTTATGTCATTAAATGCAAAACAACTGACATGGACAACTTCATTGACAAATTCTTCCATAGTGCCAAGAAATTCTTAAATTAGAATCAGACGCTGAAACTCTTATGTCATTAAATGCAAAACAACTGACATGGACAACTTCATTGACAAATTCTTCCATAGTGCCAAGAAATTCTTAGATTAGAATCAGACGCTGAAACTCTTATGTCATTAAATGCAAAACAACTGACATGGACAACTTCATTGACAAATTCTTCCAGAGTGCCAAGAAATTCTTAAATATGTGTATAAAAAGACGCCATTAAAAGCTAACGATTTTATTCGCTTTACACTTTTAAAAATTCAGGAAATCTTTAGGGTAAATATTAGTGTAAAATGGAGTATTTACAGTACATAAAAAATTACAGTAAATTGTACCGAAGAAAATAAAGGATTGCAGCGCCAATCGATACACCACCTGACTTACAGTGCAAAGCACATAACACCATATTTTCCCTTACTCGGCGTGTCTCATCTCGTATGGTGGGCAGCAGAGCCTCCTGCAAAGCCGAAAGTCCCGAAATGGAACCTGCAGCTCGCATTTAGAGTTTTTTAACTACAGCTCATTCTACCGTAAAATTTTTCAGTAAAACAAGATTTTACAGTGAAGGTTACTGGCAACGTGGATGCAAGTAACTTTCATCGTAAAATTTCGTGATTTTTTTCAAAAGTGTAGCTTATAAACCGAATTCTAGTTTTAGAACAGATATAATAAGTACCATAGTATTTATAACTGGAAATGCCGTTTTTGAAGAAAATATATGAGTGCTATGGTATTTTTAACAGAAAAAACAGCGGAAAATTTTGCAGTGTTTAAGTTTTCCCAAAGTAAAAGAAAAAAATACACCTCCTTTAAGTACCAAGAAGTAAATTATTGTAATTAATATATATAGTCACTCTTTCCGTACTCAAACATCCTTAGTTACGTTTAGAAAAGAAGACGTTGTTTAGTAAACATATATTTGTATGTTTTACTTCGTATTTTATTTTAGATTTTAATTTTTTCTTTCAAGCTTGTATACATCAATAAAAAGAATCACAGTTCAGTAAGCCACGCTAAAAGAATATATTTGTAATGTGTTTTGAATTATGAAATATTTTACATGATCGCTTCTTTGAAATTTTAAACCTATAAATCACGTAAATTGTTAATATGGGTTAATACTTATTCACAATTATAAGAGATATTCTTTTCCCCTCTATCAATTGCATACCTAACTGTAAGGAGGGGAGAGTCTTTTTAAAAACTGATATTTAATTAACACGCTGAAGCAGTAGAAAACGAATTCAGAAGCGATGGCATAATACTCAACTAGAATAAAAAAATTCAATTTTGTTCTCGTTACCAAACTAGCCACCTCCTGAGATTTTATTTCAATAAAAAAGATTATATTTAAATCATCATTTATTTTACATAAACATTTCATTCATTTGGGAACCTGTAAATTTGGCAAATTTTTAATCTGTATTGGCAGTTCATGCAAAAGTAAGAAAAATCTTCTTCTCCTATCAAATTTACACCTAAATGCATAAATTAAAGGGGGGGGGAATTCTTATAAACTTACATGATAAATTAACTCCCACCATTTCATACTTTTCTAACGTGCTTAAGCAGCCAAAAAAGAATTCATAATCAATGACATAAGTCAAATTGAATTTTAAAAAAATCCAATTTTGCTCTCCTCACCGAACTAACACATTCTCCTATTTCATTACTGCTAAAAGAATAGATATTTAAATCATCATTAATTTTACGTAAACGTTTCACTGTATTTGTGAACCTATAAATTTGGCAAATTTTAATCCTGTAATGATAGTTTATGCGAAAGTCTGAGAAATCTTTTCCTCCTAACAATATCACACCAAAATGCATCAATGTAAGGGGTAAAAAAAGTCTTCTTATAAAATTACATGATAAATTAATTCTCATCATTTTACACTTTTCTAACATGCTAAAGCAGCAGAAAATGAATTCGGAATCAATGACATAAGTCAAACCGAATAAAAAAAAATCCAATTTTGTTCTCGTTACCAAACTAACCACATTCTCCTATTTGATTAACAATGAAAGAAACTCTTACATTGGCTGATCCTACCGTAATTCCGTACTTTACGCTAAGAACTGCAGTTCTACAACATTCCGCTGTCCCTAAGGTATAATGAAGAGTATCTCCCCGAAAACTCTCATTACGCTCGACTCAATATTAAAGAAGTACTTCGATCTGCTAAGGTTTCCTTTAAACCCTCTATTGATCGGCAATTTTTTGCATGATTTATTTCTTGGCGAACTTTCTTCTTGTTTAAACGAGCAATCATGATGGAGATGATAAGAGCCAATAACTTTATTTTCAAGAGGAAGTGTTTGGCTCTTTTGTTGGGTGAATTAAAAAATAAGTTTATTACTTTGTCTAATGTAGTTATACAGAACAAAGCAAAAAGAATTGTTTGGTTTTGAACGAATATATTCCGGATCTACATTTGCCTTAAGTTTCCCCGTAGATGCTAATGTTAAAGTTTTTTGAGCTGTTCAAAACTGAACGAAAATTTGTTCAAATAAAAAATATCATTTGCATGTATGTTCTTCATCAAGAGCTTTTTTTGGAAAAGTTTTTTTGAATCGAATCTTCCTTTAAGTCCGGGATTTATATCTGCTTTTATTTTCCCGTAAGGGCTATCTATATAAATCTAATATTAGTGTTTTTTTTATTATTCATTTAAAATTGAATGGAAAATTGTTAAAATCAAAAGTGGGAATCAGGTGTCTTAGCCGAAATCTTTCATACAGAAAAACATTGTTTGAATTGGACAATTAACTCAAAAGTTATTAGGGGTGGATAGACAGACAGACATTGACACACACATTTTCCCCATCTCAAAACCCTACTTTACAAATTTTATTTTCTATATTAATGTAATTATTTTATTTACGGCTCACTTTTTTTTGCGATATTTTTAAGATGCACATTAAGCCATCTCTCATTCTTTTTCCTTATTTTTATTACTTTCGTCAGAAAGTAGTTTTTTTTTTTTTTTTTTTTTCAAACTTAAATCATTGTATACGTTTTTTTCCCCTGACATCCGAACGATATCACATCTGTAATCAAATTTCTGCTGTACACGTTGTAGCATGTACGCAGCCACAGGAGCAATTGCTTCAGATAATTTTTGAGTTCGTGAAGACTAGCAGGTAAAACGGGTACATACACTGTATCTTTTACTCATCCCAAGAAAGAAAAGTCACATGGTGTTAGGCCTGGTGACCAGGGAGGGAGGCAATCATGAAGTGATAAATAACCACTCTCTCAATCGCCATTTCGACTAACTGAATAATAAATTGCAAACGGGGCACATACCATAACTGGTAGAGACATCTAGCGGTATTCATTTAAGCTCCACCAGATAGTTCAAATCTGTAACTTAACGACACCTCACCGTTCTTTTAATTTACTTTGTATGAATTGGTTTAAAGGCATTTTGCATGAGTTATCCCAACATAGAATAATTGAGAACTTTATAAAAATATCTGCTAAGAATAGTTATTGTGTAACTTTTAGTTTTGAGAAAAGTATTTGTATTTAAACTAATGTTATTTTTTCCATTGTGTATCAACTTTTGCGAATAGTTACTTGTACAGTCGAACCCCCCACCCCTTTTTTTTGTTGTTGTTGTTAATTTGAGTTCGGTAGAAGTTTTTCAAATGTTAAATCCATATAGTCCGAAGCAGAAAAAGATTTTTCTTGGAATCAGCAATTTTTGACGGGAGAGAGGGCAACCAACGAATAGTGATTCTGGTGCAGAAATAAGCGATAACGAAACTCCCATTAAAATTTACTTTTTCAAATGCTTTTTTACATGTCCTGGAAACTAAAAACATTTCACATGCAGCTGGCTACAAATGACACAGTATTTTCTTCTCTCCATAAAGTCAAAAAGAACTATTTCGAGTCAAGTATCAAGAAAGTTGCCAAGCATCTATTACTCAATAGTTTAAAATTTTAAATTAACTAGTGTGTAACATTTTTTTGATTCAAAAAAAATGGTGAATCAAAAAACTGCTGAGTGAAACTGCTTTTCATAGAAAAATGACAATTTCACTGTCATTTTTCTATGAAAAGCAGTTTCGATTAGTGGTCAATTTTCGTCTGCTCCCAGTGGGCACTTTTTCCCCCTTTCTTTTTTGCGCGACTGATACACTTAATTTTTTTACAGATGAGCTAAGCAACTTCCCATACATAGAGGACTGCAGACAAAGCGCCTTGCCTCCGTATACACACACACACACAGGAAAGATTTTCAACATAAGAGAAGGATTTAACACCGGCGGGAATCGAACTCACTACCTCCGGCTTCGAGGAGAAACTTCTACCACAAAGAGAGTTGTTGAAATGAGGCCACAATTGAGAGTTTAAGAAAATAGAAATGCTGTATTTTTACAATGAAAAAAATATAAATATTTCAAAATTTAGCGTTACATACAACTAAATAGTACTGTGGAATGACCCATAAAAAAGTGAAAAGAAATTAACATATTTTCAGTTCACAAGCTCAACAGTTTCCTGATTATTGCGAAAGAGGAAAATAGTTTTTATTTTCCACATTGTTCAGAGTAACTCTTTGAATCTGGTTCAAATGTTCACTCATACTGGAAGATACATTTTTCGATGCATAAGCAGTGCCGTACCTAACACGGGTGACACACGTATTATAGTGTATTTAATTTATATTTTATACTAGTTGATAAATTCTTCAGAATTGAAACTTTTGCATTTTTCATAAGCTCGCAAACTTATTTTGGATGTCATCCCCCAGATGGGTGAAACCCGTGGCTGACCGCCCCTTCCGTCCCTCTCTCAGTGACGTTACTGGTACATTAAGCATAGCTTTGAATACTTGAAGTGACTTCGAAATATCTTTGAGTGACGTCATTTTCATTTTTCGAAGGTTTTCTAAAATAGATATGCACATCAAAATAGGATACTATCTATCTCTGTGTGTGTGTGTGTAAATATAAGAAATATTCATTATCAAGATTAAACAGGCTGGTTTTTCCTGAGAAATATTTCCTAAATCTCATTCAATTTTTGTGAAAGTGATTGCGACATAGTTCAGACATATCTTTTCCCATTCCTTCGAAAGGAAAAAAAAAAAAAATTTCCCCTGCGTGATCTCTGCAATCAGCAACTGCTTTTACCCTGGGGAAATTCCTTTCGGCCAACGAATGTCCGAAATACCTTTAATCGCGTTCTTTTTCGGTCTTCTCTGAAAAGCGCAAACATAAAAATGGCAAAAAGCAATCAGAAAGTATAAAATGGTAAAATAATCTTCTTCCTTCGTTTTTTTTTTTTTTTTTTGTATGCACGACGAAAAGACCGAAATCCATAAATACATATATAAATGGATTTTTCTCACAGGAGAATTAATTGGTAGTTATCCTGCTAAAGTGTAGAATATAGGTTCACTGTTATAAAATGGCTTTATCGCCTTTAAAAACTAGGAATTTCCTATCTGGCGACATTTTATGACTGAGTGCAACCGTAGTCTATGTTAAAAGCAAGCAATAACGAAGTTCAATTGCACGAAACTGCATATAACTACATTGCGTAACAAATTTTGAAATTTTACTGTAAAAGTTACTGACATCCATGTTGCCAGGACCTTTTACCATAAAATCCTATTTTACTGTAAAATTTTACGATAGAAAAAACGAGAGTTTAAAAACACAACATGCGAACAGCAAGTTTCGAACTCAGGACTTACGTATCCGCAGGCGGCTTTGCTTACTACCATACCAGTTGCGCCACATGTGTTGAAATGAGAAGGTTAGGATGTGAGAGGTACAATGTTATGTGATTCGCACTGTAAGTCACGTGGCGCAGCAATCTTTTTTTTTTTTTTTTTCGGTGCAATTTACAGTAAATTTTTTTCTGTACTGTAAACACTCCATTTTACAATAATATTTACTATAAAAGTTTCCTGAATTTTTAAGTGTACAAATACATAATACGGCATTACAAGGAATACTTTTTTCGATGCAAAAGATGTAATCTCATGGATGAAAAGACCTCCCATAAGCTCATTTCTTTTGCATTGCAAAAGGTGTTCCTTGTAACGTCAAATCGCGTGTCTGCACAAATCTGCAATTTTGTGCAATTAATCGTTATTGCTTTTAATCTTACTTTTCAAACACAATGGTATTTTTTCAATTCATAGTATCTGTTGGCAAGTTTGGTCGAAGTTGCATAAGCACTACTTAAACTAGTTATTTGTCGGTATCAAGCATTTTTAAAGTTATTTTTCTTTACTAATAATAAAACTGAAAGTCTCTCTGTCAAGATCTGTGTCCGGATCTCTGTCTGTCAGGAACACTGTGACACACATAGCGCCTAGACTGTTCGGCCGATTTTCACGAAATTTGGCACAGAATTAGTTTGCAGCATGGGGGTGTGCATCTCGAAGCAATTTTTCGAAAATTCGATTTCGTTCTTTTTCTATTCCAATTCTAAGAACATTTTCCAGAGCAAAATTATCATGAGATAGACGAGTAAGTTACCAAGTAATCATAACGTGGAACCGTAACATGGGCAAGCCAATTGGCGAGAAATTAATCATACATTATTTGTAAATATATAGGCGAACCAAAAGACCTTTTAATTTTCTACTACGGGCAAAACCGTACGGGTGCCACTAGTTTTAAACAAAACAAGACAATTATCAAGATTAAAAGGTCTATAAAATACTTCTCCAAATAAAGACAAGCCATTAAAATGAAAAATAATCTAAAAGTTATGTCAAAACGTACAGTAATCCGCCAACGAAACTAAACAACATTAAAAGCTCCATTAAATGTGAAATATTTCACACAAGAAACATATCATGCAATGAAAAAACAATACTGCAGTGAGCAGGTAAACGGCAGTATCTAAAGAAATGAATTTTAGAGACATTTGAAGAATTATGCGTCTAGGATTCAACAGTAACAATAGGTAAATTTCAAAATTAGACGTTATTTTCTTATTTTCGCGCCTTTTCACCAGCGGATACCAAATAAGCAAACTTGTACAATAAAGCTAATGTACAATAGATGGCAAAAATGCAAAGAAAAATTAAAAATGAAAAACTCGCAATTACTTCTCTTTACTTGCACACGGCAGAATAAACGTTCTGTAGAATGTAAAATGAGGATCAAACATGGCAGTGACGTAAACGATCTTTTTTCTGTTTCAATAATCCACAATCTGTTTTCACGAAGGCTGTAAATAAACAAACCGCCAAGTGCCAATGTATTTTACATTCTCATCGTAACCACAAACTAAAAACTCATTAAACTCTAATACTGATACATTTTAATATAAATCCAAAACCAATTTCTTATTCCGAGCAGTGCTTCATTTTCTTTTGACCAAAATTTCAAAAAAAAAAAAAAAAAAACCTATTGCAACAGTTATCAACACTTGTAATAGTTTCAGTTTGGTTCAAGGATCTAGATTTACAGGTTTTTTAATACACAAAACAGTTTAATTGGTACAAATTTTATTATTTTTTTTATTTTTATTTTATAATGTAGTACGAATACTCTTTTTTTCTTTTTTTTTTCAAGTATATGTGCGTATTTTTTATTGAGCATCGGTCTTTTTGAGAGTGACTTTGAATATTTTTTCAAGCGAGATCAAACTGCCAACAATAGTAGTTAATTTTTAAGAAATTTCTTAAATCGTAAAGTTAATAAGAGATTTTTTAGTATATAAAGAATTTTAGTAAATAAGAGAGAACCTTACAAAAAAACAAGAACTGTTGTGTAAAAAGACAAAAGTTTCTAAAATTGTAAAGAGCATTTTAATTACTCTTTATACATTCAAGGCAGACTTTCTCAAAATAAACGCACTATAAATCAAACTGATTATTCTTCACGAACTGAAGTGAATAAATCTTTTTTCAGTTTCATCTTAGTTCGTAAAATTAATCGAAATTTCTTATTACAGTTTGTTATTTTAATTGAAAAAAAAAATTGGTATTGTCGTTTTCATTCTTCCTTTTGTTTTCATATAATTCTGTATTTGCATTTTTAATGCATAAATCATTAATATTCACTTCTATGAAATGAGAAAAACAATTATGCCTACAATGCAAAATACTTAAGGTCAGTAATTGGAAACCTGACTTAAATTGTCTCAACTTCAGATCTTTTTTTACCTACTGGATGAATTGAAATACAAACTGTTTTGAATTGCATTCAGAGCAATACTTTCTGAGAATTTTCCATTTACCTGATGTTTTTCTTCACCTCATGTTTCCCTTCAGCTGAATCCGCCCTTCTTCCTTTTCTAAAACTTCTATTGCAACCAATAACATTGTCACTCATGAGCAGCATTACTTATTTTCTGTGCAGGGTTTTTTGCTTAGTCTTATTTAATATTTCTAGTACAAAGAGTAGCTCATTATTACACGTTCTGTTAAATATTTAAACTCACTTTGTTAACGTTACTTTAAAGAGTACAAATAGTAATATAAAAAATAAAAACTATTATTTTTGAAAAAAAGAAATATAAGAATTACATCACTTTATAAAGTCAAACGCAAATAAATATTTCTAAGTTATTATCTTTTTTGTACAAAAATATATTTCCTCTGAAACTTTATTGCTAACGCAGTATTTATTTTGAGTGTACTGTCAACGTTGGTTTAATTTGGATGTATTCTTGCTGACTATGTTCTACAGCAGTGATTACCAACCGTTTTTAGGCTATTACCTATAAATTGGGTAATAAATTACCAATTACCCAAAAATGTTATTGCGAAAGCAAATTATCTATTGCATTTTTTTCTTTTAAAATACGAAACAAAACTAGTCGACCCGTGCGGAACTCCGCACTGTACTTCGAATCGTTTCATAAGGCATTTCGCTCTTTAAAAATTTTAAAGAAAGAATATTATGAAGAAAAACCATTATGAAGGCATGTAGTTTGAAGACATCAGTAACAAAACCTCGTTAAATACAACGTTGTGATAATTTGATCATCGCTCCCCTTTTGGTTGTACGTATTTTCAATGCAAATATAAATATCATTAAAAGTGTGACTGAGTGACACGTGAAAAATCAGTAATTTTGCATGTGAAAAAACAGGTTGTGGCAAATACAGTCCTGCCCATGTGAGCATCTGACAGAAAAAAAGAAACATTAAAGAGATATTTAGTGGCACGGATTCGAACTGGCACCATTCTAATTAACAACACGACACTCCAACAAACCTAGCAATTGCGCCTTCTTTTTCGAATAATATTCATTGAAGGAATGCGTAATAAAAAACAGCAAAAAAGCTTTTTTATAATAATAAGATCATGCGTCTCTATGTTTTGTAATTAGCCAGCATGATACGATTTGAAATTATTAGTAAAACATGGAATTTGATTAAAGAATGAGTTTTTCTGCACAAAAAGGATTCCCTTGAGGTATTTCTAATACTTTTTTATGCTTACATTGTGCTTAGTGGTCCGGACGGAGTCAAAGCTTAAAAAAAAAAAGGAAGAACACCCTTCGATTAACAGTCAACTTATCTGAATGAAAACTGTAGCTTGCATAAAGGAGTCGAAACACCAAATAGCATTTCCACTGCATTTATTTTATTACGTGTGTTATCTGTTGTATGTTATGAGTACATGTAATGCGTAATATTACTGTAAATTTGCTATTATGTCGGACAGCCCGAACTGGTCCGAAGTTCAGACAGTTTATAGCCGAACGCTCTACCGAAAAAAAAAACCACAGGTAATTTTAAATTTTTTTTCTTGCCGAGACGTGTTTTTATTTTTGAAAATTTTTACAATTTGTTATCGCAGGCTGTTTGAACCGTTATAACTTAGATGGCAGCACGTGTTCATCATTTAACAGCACGGTTAAAATACAAAATAATTTGAACTAAGTTCTTTTTTAAGCGTAGCTTTTCAAATGTAGTAAAAATGTGATACGCTATTTGTTTTTTTTGCAAAAAAAAATATATATATATATATATATATATATATATATTACCCTTTAAATTGAGGTAGTATTTTTTTCATTTGTACAAAGAGTCAAAAACTCAATAGAAGAATCTATATTAAAACATACGATTTATTACATTTTACTGAACAAAAAACAATTCCAATGTAGTCTGAAATCTTAAACCTGATACTTATATTTTCGCTTACATTATATTTATTTTCTTCCCGGAGCCAAAGGTTAAAAAAAAACCTTAGAATTGAGTATCAATTTAGCTACGTGTTGCATCAAGTTTTCATAACAGCTAGGAGCGTTTCTATCTCATGTATTCCCAGATATTTGTTATTCATTGTTCATGTAATGCGCGATATTTTTCTAATTTTTTGATGCAGATTGTCCGGACGTGGGCCCGAACACGCATTCTCCTGGTTACCAGTCGAACGCTCTGCCGATCAAGCTCTGTTGGTAACAGTGCAAGTTAAAGTTATAAATTTAACCGAAAACCTCATTCTGGTTCTTTAAAACAGGTTTTTTTTGCCCGAAAAAACAATTTTTAAACCGTGGGTCTATTTTTCATCAGTAGCCTGCACGATAAGCTTTAAAATAAGGTGTTAATCAAAGAAATCGATCAAGAATTGAGGAAAATCTCGCGTAGAAACCAAAAACAGACTACAGAAATAATATATAAGGATACTAATTTTAATTATTTTTCATTCAAAGAAAAATAACACCTGTTTTTTAGCAATCTGTTGTTAGATCGAGAAGTAATTAATGAGACGGTTGATGCTGCTTAACTATTTTAATTTATTTAGTATTTGGTGTCGTTTTGGCTGCTGCGCGTCCAAAGTTAAGCACTAGATTTGCTAATATTTCTATCAATTGCCAATGATTATCGATTACGTAATTAGATTTGATATACATGATTTTTTAATAATTTTGTTTAGTGACTGAACACTAACCTGG
Organism: Uloborus diversus; assembly: GCF_026930045.1. Classification (NCBI taxonomy): domain Eukaryota; kingdom Metazoa; phylum Arthropoda; class Arachnida; order Araneae; family Uloboridae; genus Uloborus; species Uloborus diversus. The sequence continues at coordinate 82,808,144 of NC_072737.1, read as the reverse complement.
TGCTTATTTTAACCCCTTGGAAAATCTCCTTTTACAACTCTGAGGGTAATTATCCTCAAGTTTTGAACTGCTGCCCTATAGTATACTAAAGATGTCTGCTCGAATATCCACTTTTTGAACTAAAATGAAAATTTATCTGACGAAATATTAAAAATACATATTTTAAACTGCGTAAGATTTAGCATAAGAAATAGACCGACCATTAGTTTTTAAATAAATGATCAAAAAGAACTACTTTTGCTACCTCCTTTAAAGATAGCTTTTTCCATTACCAAAAGAACAATCGAGGTAGTGAGAAGCAAAGGGATGAAAGTGGCAAAATTAAAAATTTGGAGATAACCAGTACAAATGGTAGGTGAACTTCTCCTCTATCTCGAGGCAAGAGCCCTAGCAGCCCTAGTACTAGTAGCCCTGGTAGATGCTGCTATACAGCATGATTTAAAAAAATATTTCAATGAAAGACTACCTAGGATCTGATCTTTAAACGTGTTTTACTCGAAACTTAAAATAGTCCACTTGCATCCCTTTGCTTTTCACTGCCTCAATTGGTCCTTTAAACTTCTCTTTAGAAAAACTTCCAAAACTTTCAAGGATTTTTAAACTTTAGGCTATAACATTTTTTTTCTTTCATTTTAGTAATCTCAACATAAGTTTAAACAGTTTCAAAGTTTAATGAATCGCTTGAACATTGCTACCCTCCGGGTTTAAAGTTAAAATACCGAAATATATAATATAAGGGGGAAAACATTTTTCATCTGTCGGGAGCAGAAGTTGAAAAAAATGTTTAACTTACATACCTTGGCCTTCAAGATTTTCTTAAATCGATAAAAACCTGAGGCATTTCCTGAAATCACGTACTTATACTGAGAAAAGAAACACCGAATACTTCTAAGCCGCTTCTTTAAAAAAGAAAAAAAAAAGGAAAGAAAGAAACTTTGGTTTCGTCACTTAGAAAAGCCGTGTTATATGAGTTGTCTTCAAAAGGACCTACATGAGCGAATGCTCCTTAAAACTTTTAGAATCAAAGAAAAATAAATGGGTTAAAAAGCCTTAACTTCCGGAATCTGGGAAATGATTTATTGGATAAAGTGTTCTTGGTGGATTACAATTTGAGTCGTGAAGAAACATCATAGAAAGAAAGAAATACGGTTCAAAGGAACAATAACTGCTTTGGTATTTTGTCCACAATTAATTGGATTATGCGTGTAAATATTTATTACGAATAAAAAGAGTAATTTTAAGTTAGTCTGTTATAAAATCTAATTAAAATATATAATTTATTAATTATATTTTTTACAAAAATAATAATACCTAGGCACATTAAATTCTGTAACAACTGAAGCAGTGAGAAGCAAAGGGATGTAAGCTGACATTTTCAAATTTTGAGTAAAACGCGTTTAAAGATAAGGTCCTAAGTAAGCTTTCATTGAAAGGTTTTTTAAATCATGCTGTATAGCAGTACCTACTAGGGCTACTAGTACTATATCTTGCCCCAAAACAGAGGAGAGGTTCACCTACCTTAATTAGTGGTTATCTCGGGTTTTTAATTGTGACACTTACATCAACAATAAAATAAAGTGAAGAACTTAAAAAACGAGCCGATGTGTGCATGACATGACTTCCTTTTACTTCAATTTAATGTCATTTTCTCATTATTGACAGTTTTAATGTGATTCTACAGTTTACTTTCTAAATATCACCAACCCCCAGAACCAGATTTGAACCAGATTTTTAAAAAAAAAATTTAATTAAAAAAGAAATCGCCAAATTTCGCGACAAAACTTGGCGACCAAAAGACTGGTGATATATCGCCAAGTGCCCGCCAAATTATAACACCACTTGAGTTTACTTCGAAATTAACAATGTTTTCCCCCAAAAAGGGGCAAAAGACCCCCTTTGGAGCATCCGAAAGGAGGTGCACAACTAGACCCCACTAGGAGTTTAAGTACCAAATTTCAACTTTCTAGGACACTCCGTTCTTGAGTTATGCGACGTACATACACACATACGCACATACATGCGTACATACAGACGTCACGAGAAAACTCGTCGTAATTAAATCGGGGATGGTCAAAATGGATATTTCGGGTGTCTGTACGTTCCTAGGCGTATATCCACGTGTGGTCGGGTTGAAAAATAAACTGAACATTTATTTGGGGGTGAGCAAAATGGAAATTAAGGCCGATTTTTGAGTGAAAATATTTTTGCAAATACAATACTTCCTTTTTTGTAAAAGGAAGTAAAAAACGGTATGTTGTTTCAAAATTCTGCGGTAAGAATACATTTCAGGTAACATTGAATATTTAACTTATCCCTTAAACTCTCTCCTTTAAAAAGTAATTTAGAAAAAAGAAAAAACCTTTCGAATTTTCAAAATTAATTTGAATTCTTAAATATTGAATTCAAATTATGTTTTTTGCAATCACGAGTTGCGACAGGACCCTACTCATTGGTTACCATTCGCTTGTTACCCCATTCGCTTGTTTTTAGAAACGGTTCCTGTCCCTCTTCTTGGGCAGTTACGTGTGTATAACTAGTTGTGTATGTGTAGGCTTGTGTGCGTGCGCAGACCTATATCTATGCACGTTGATGTGTGTGAGTGTGCGTGTGTCTAGGACATGGACACCACCGACCAGGAGCAGCGACTACCGGGGGACGACCAGACAAGCCGCGCCTGCAGAGGACGGTTGGGTTGAAAAAGAAACCGGACATCAAGGACGGTCAAGTGAAAACAATTAGCAATCGTGATTGCTCAAAAAAAAACTTAACTTGAATTCTGAAATTTTGAATTCATATTATGTGTTTCGCAATCACGTGTTGCGACAGAGCCCTGCCCATTAGAATTACTGTTTCTAGAAATGGCTCCTGTCCCCCCCCAAACCTGCTCCTCCTCCTGGGCGGTCACGTGTGTGTAGTTGTGTGTGTGCGTAGACTTGTGTATATGTTCGTAGGCGTGTGTGTATGTTTGTGAAGGCATGTGTGTATGTGTGTGAAGGCATGTGTGTATGTGTGTGAAGGCATGTTTGTGTGTGTGTGAAGGCGTGCGTGAGTGTGCGAGCGTGCGTGTGGGTAGGACATGACGCCACGGACCAAGAGAAGCGGGATCTGGGGCACAGTGCTCAGGACCAGAAGAGCCCCGCCTGCAGAGGACGGCGGGCGGTGGTGCTGCAGAGGCTCCTGGTCCAAGCTAAAAAAGGAACCAGACATCAAAGACGGTCAAGTGAGAAAAATAAGCAATCGTGAATGATCAAAAAAGAATTTTAAAATCTGTTCTTTGGCTTTTGACTATTGTTTAAAGCATGGTAAAAATACTTTTAAAAACCAAAGTTTAATTAAGGTAAGTTAGGATTATGATTAACAGGCCATTACTATTGGAATTTATTGAAAAAAGAATTAATTTACAGTCAAATATCGAAAAACATTGATCAAATACAATAAAAATGCATTGCTGTTTAAGTGGTACCATTTATGTTCGTCATAGAATAACATGAAGCAAGACTGCACAAAATTAGAGAAACCGTATTACATTTACGCATGCTGAAAAAATAAATCTTTTCTTTTTTTTAGCATATTAGGGTAGTTATTTATAAGTTTAAAACTGATTTAATAGCATCTTCAGAGACTATTTTGAGGTAATTGGTTCATTAGAGCTTCAAATTACTCTCAAAGTGTTTTAGAAGACTAAATTGGACATGTATTTAAATGGAAACACGTGGTATTTAAAGGTAAATACTATTTATTTCGCACAATTGGATTTTTTTTCTCTAGATTAGAAACTAAATCCAAAAACAGTTTTTCTTTGAAAAACCTACAACCAAAAAAACACTCCAATGTTAAATTATTGCTGAAATAACAGTACAAATTTAGATTGTCCCAATCCGCTGTTATAGAACAGTAACGTGGCTTAAAACTCAATAAATTATCCGGATTACGAGCAGATCAGAGAATGTACACTTCTGTGAAATAATTTAATGTTCTGTCAACAATCTCCGGTCAGAACAAGCAAATAAAGAATCAAACTATCTATTGGGGAAAGTTTCACTTATATATATATAGGATTTACTGAGACTTTTGTGAGCTTAGATTTTTACGTTTAATATTTCATAGTAACTAATAGTTTTTTTTTTTATTTCAAATATTTTCATGTTTCTTCAAAGTAACTAAAAACAGTTTAGTGCAACATATGCAGTTTAGTGAATGAACTCCCCAAAAATTATTTAATTTAGATCTGGAGTATATTTTGTAGTATTAACTTTAACTAATGACAAATATATTACTATTAATACTAATATATTTGTAGTAAACACGACAAGAAGGAGAGCGATAGAAAGAAGTATAAGAGTGTGTTTTATGGTAACGATCGTATACTATCATAGGCCATATTTAATTTGAGCTCAGGCAAATAGCATGTAAAGAAGAAAATACAACGTCAAAAGAGCACAAATTGCAGATTAATGCATTAATCTGCAATTTGTGCTTTTATGACGTTGTTTTTTCTTGTTTACTGTTCAGCATAAAGGTATTTATCTATCTTAAATAGCATGTAGTTAGTTATTTTTTCTCCTCTTTTTATATTTGTATTTTTCAGATTTTCTTTTCGAACTTTAGACTAAAATATTCAGAAGAATACTGTTGCGTTTGGACAGAAGCTAAAAGTGAGTGAAAAACTTAAGGGGTTTTTTTTTTTTTTTTTTTTTTTTGTCCCGCTGCAGCAACTGCGGACATTAAGCTTAACTCAGAGAATGCACATTTGAAAAAAATTACCCTCAAATAGACAAATTTTAAGCATTTTTTTCCTAAATATGACAAAAAAGCAAGCATCATGCAACAAAAGTGCAGCATTATTGCTTCAAGAATTTCTGTTTTCTGGCAAAAAAAATCACGAATTCCTACTAGAAGAACGGACATTGAATTGGTAAATTAGCCTAACTCTATGATGCATGAAACAATTACAGAATTTTTTTTTCAAGAAGTTCAGGTCAAAAAAAGGAGGAGAAAGGATCTTTTCGAGAGGATAGACCTGAAATTATATATGATTTCTCTGAAATTGCGCTTGCAGATGTTTTGAAAGAGATCAAAAATGAAAAGGATAGGAAATTCTGAATTCTTCATTGCGAAAAAGGACGCCTGGGATCCATGGTTGGTGCTAACAAAAAACTAGCTCAAAAAAAGGTGAGAGAAAAAAAGGACTTGATCGAAATAAAAGAACTTATGAAGAAATCGAATAAGAATATGTCTCATCAACAGCTTATGACTTAGCTTCTAGCTTCAAACAACCCAAGCAACATGGTTTTGACGAGAGTGACGTAGAACCAGAACAAAATTCGACAAAAAAGATATATATCTGGTAACGGTTGAAGTACCTGATGATATATTCTGAACCCTGCTCGGATTTCTTGAACAACACCTTTCTACTCAGAGAAAACAGCGTGATGATCATCAAGATTTATTATTAGAATTAGCTATAATACTCTTACCGGGATTATAAAGAATGGGGTATCATTTCGTAAGTCAGGAACTGCAAAGTCATGCTAGGTGGACGCCAAAGGCTCTTTATGAACTCAAGATTTAACAACTTTAGGATCAGTTTCAGTTATCTAAAAGGGATATGAACCCTTTAAGGACATTATGTAATTTTTATATGCTCGAGTCTACGTTCGAGCCTGCTTTCTCTCCCCGGAAGTTTTAATGCTCACTATTCGAATTTTTTATTCTTGCGTCAACTGATCAATTATCAGGATACTAATCCATAAATCAGTAAAGTGACTTTCAAAAAATTTTCATGCCATATCTTAAATTTGGCTCACAAAACTATGACTGTTTCTTTGTTAGAATATGTTATTCCAATCACGGTTAAGAGAATTATGACTCAAATTATTTTAGAAGCTGATAAATATAAAGAACAGGATGGAGAAAAAAAAATCAAAGAAAGAGATACCTTCCTCACCAATATAATTTTTCTTTGTTTGTAAACAACGAGCGCTAATATTTTGTAATACCTGTTACAAAATATTCCTTTACTCGATTTTCTATCAGTTTCGATTTCCCAAACAAAGGCTTCAACTTGGAAGGATAAATCTGGATGTTATAAGAGGAATGGAAAAACTTGACAAAACAATTTTTGTGAATGATGCCGCAGAAAGAGATAAAAATTAATTCAGGAACACAATAATATTCTCACAGAAGATGAAAGCGAGGGAAAAAAATTGTTCTACATATCGTTGCTGAAGACAGTAAAAGTTGCCTGACTGAGACTATATCATCACTTATGAAAAAATAATGTTCAACATTGGTTTATTCTACTATGTTTTGATTCTGTAGAAATTATTATTCCTAATAAATTGTATTTATTCTCTAAAAATTGTTGCGATGTTAAAGAAAAATGCAATCTTTTCAAATTTTTTACTAGATTTCTAGGATTGACTTAACTTTAAGGCTTGAGGCACCCCTAGAAATTGTCCGATTGAAGGAAATTATTCACAGGCTGTTATTTTGTCCATTAGAACAAGATATGAGGGTAGGAGCAATGAAATTTTAGCTTTAGGAAAATGCTTTGTAGCTAAGGACCACCCTACTGCACACTTTGAGACATTTGTTTCAGAAAAAGTGATCCCAATACGTCAATGTGCACTATGAAGTGTTCTGAATGTGCTCCGTCAGAAAGAAAATATTTCAAAAGTGTATCGAATGTGTTCTGGACACTGAACCTCGTAAGCCAATACACGAGACCAGAATATTTTTAGCAGCTTGTGCAAATTCCGGCACAGATCTACACGACTTTGGATTTTGGAGATTTCCAACACTTGCTAAGAAGCTTGGGGTGTCCGCAGACCAACTCCTACTGTTCTGGGAGTTATGAACTCGTTGGACGGTAAAAAGCTTCTCATCAGTGAAAACGAATCTCTCCCATCGCTAACTGGAGTTCCTTTTCAAAAGTTATTAGCTTCTTTGTAGCCACACGAGTTTGTTTTCTTCAGTAAGAGAACAAACTTTCTGGACTTCTTTCTGAACTTTCTGGAACTTGTAAGGCTTATGTTCGAGCTCTTTTTTGCTTCTAGTCGCACTCATCGGTTACATATTCTTATTCCTCGATTGATATTTTTCATGGAAACACGCAGATGGATTTTGTTGAACTTAATTTTTGATGGCATAAGATATATGGAAATGTTTACCTCATGTTTTTGTCCCCTTCCAGCAAACATACTGTCGTTCTTCTTGCTTAAACAACGTTAAAGTAGGATATATTTTCCTTGACATTATAAAAACGTCAAAAATCACACGTAAACTGGGAGATGCATTATAAAGTATTTTCTAATAAAAGTGGTATACAAAAAAAAAATGAACACACTGAATATAAAGAAATTAGTTTACTTTTTTTCGGATGATGCAAACTTTGTCTGATTTTTTTTTTTTTTTTTGCCTCACCTTGTAATTAGGCATATTTTAAATTTTAAAGCAATTCCTTTTTTATTTCCTTGTGATACTTTTATGCGTTACATAATAAGTGTAATTGTATGTTACATTCGAAATTGAAGCACTTCTTGTCTTCACATTTTACCAATCAACTAGTATCAATATCTTTCCTTGCCACCACCAAAAATTCATTCAAATTCAGTCACTATTTAAATTGCTATTCACCAAAATGTAGCTATTTTCAATGTAAAGCGCAAACTCTCCCCAAAAAAAAGTCTCACATTTATTTATAAGGGTCTCTTGAATAAAAATATTTCCTCCCCCGAAATCGCCCAAAAGTGAAGCGAATGTTTCTTAACATCACTGAATGGCTTTATATTTCTGGAAAATCAGGGCTTTTGAGATGTTTTCAAACATAAAATACACCGAACACTATATTTTGTTCCAAACCACTTGTGCCCCAAACAACAATTTAACAATGAATATTCAAACATACACATATATTGCCATAAAGGAATAGCGCTGGAAAGCAGTTTATTCAAAGCTATTTATGGAAGCATTAGAAGTGCAACACAAGTTCCAACTAGTAATAAAATAAGAGAATGGGGATAGTAGAGGTAGAGCAATTGTTTTGCGCTGGCGCGTATGATTTGGAATTCAAAGCACCATAGAATTTATTGTTTCTCAATGCTATGCATAATAAGCACGATTTTCATGTATTCATACCCGTTTGTTTGTTTTATATTTTATTGTAAAGAGTCGTGTAAACTATATTGAAAAGTATTCGTATCAAGAGAGATGTATATATATATATATATATATATGAAGAGAGATCATAGTTTCTTTTTAAAAAAGAATATTAAGGTAACTAGGGCTTCACACACATTTTCCCCCTTGCCCCATAAAAAAAAAGTAAAAAAATTCCATCTTTTTCTCGGGTGCACGAATTTACTCACAGAAGTAAAAAATAATAACTGCAAATAAGACAACGTGTATATATTTACAAATGAAATCAATTTAAAAGAGTTAAAAAAAACTGCAAAAAGCTGTTTCGGGGTTATAAAACAAAACTCCTTCAGCAGTGCATAGAAGAACGATCTTTTATGCACTGATGGAGTTTGGTTTTATAACCCCGAAACAGGTGTTTGCAGTTTATTTTTAACACTTTTAATGGATTTTATTTGTACACGTGTACACGTTGTCACATTTTTACTTATTTCATTGTCCAAAGTTTTCAGCTGCTTCTTTTACATATAAAAAATAATGTTTTAACACAAAATTTAGAATAAAGATATTTCTCTTTCTTTACGTACCATAATTTTCAGAAAAAATTTACAACTTGTTCAATTTTAAAAAAGGAAGGTATATTAACTATTCACTTTGTTCCACATTCTCCTACACGTTGTGACGATACTTTAGTTTTGTATTGTTCAATTGTGTTTTTGTCAAAAAGAGCTAGATTTATTTTTTAAGTGTATAAGGAATGAGTAAGCATGAAGGTTTAGTACATGGAATATATGAAACTGTGTTTCGTAAAAAGAATTCTGTAAATAAAAAGGAGTCTGTAAAAATGGATGTTGTACAGTATGTGTCATAAAAGTTCAATTTTTGGTTCTACTTCACCCGGAAGTGCATATATTTACTAAAATTTTCAATCAATTTGTATTTTTAAGCATTGTTTTGGTACCCAAACCATTTTACACTTATCTATAACACATATCAAATGCAATTTCTTTTGTGTAAAAGGGAATCTTTCTTACAACAAAATTTCATAATTGAAGCTTACGAACTACCTATGGAGCATAGGTGGCCCATTTGTTTAACTCGCTTTTAAAATGTGAAAAAAAAATGTTTTTGCAAACTATTTTTACCTTTAGAAAAGTAATGCAATGCTGAATGAAAAGAAACGCTTTCATTGAAAAGAAATTACTTGGGAAAATAATTAAAATTTTTCGATCCTCCATTATCATAACTTTCCCTGATCAGACTTTCTAAATGATAGCAGAACAGTGTGTAATATTGAAAAATCAGATAGCACAATGGAGCATGAAAAACTACCTTACCACATCAGTTGACATACCTTTCCCTAGGTGGCAGCCTTATGACATGCAAATGGTCAGCATATGCAAGACGTAAAATTATTAATATGTAAATTTTATCACAGTTAAAGTGAATTAAATTTAATTTGTTTTAAGGGAAGGAAATAATCTCTTTCAGAAACGTACTCAAAATTCTAAAAATTTCAATACATGTAAACAAAACTACCGTGAAATTCCGTTGTAACGAACGTCAAGGGAGCAAATCGGGAAGGAAATTTATTTGGTTAAAACGGTCTTGTGCCAGCTAGGGGGCAATTTGGGGGGCGCATTTCACTTCTCCAACTGTACCGTAATTTGGTGTGAAGTCCTTCTACAGTACACACATGCCGTAAGGACCCATATATAAGGTAGGCAACCATTCACAGCACCCCCCCCCCCAACAACACATCCACACCACAACAACACATCCACACAAAGAAAGGGAAACGACTTGAGAAAGAAAATACAGCCATGTGAGTGCCGGGATTTGAACCCGGGACCTTCCGATCTGGATTTCTCTGTCCATTAGACAAGGCGGTTGGCACTGCATGCAATGGTGACCGATTAAGGAAATTTCTTCATTGTCAGCCATTCCACTGCATACACACGTTCTACACTGCACAACCACCGTTTTCGGGTTAAAAATAAAATTTATTCCGTTTTGTATATTGGTCTACCACAGGAATACTAGTCACACATTTTTCTCGGCTATCTTACAGTTAAAGAAAATTTATTTTTAAAAAACTTTTTCAGATCCATACACATTTTTTAAATTCTTATTTTGTCCAAAAAAAAGTGTTTTTCATCCCTAAGTATAGTCGTAGCCAATGTAATATAGCTGGAGCTTTTATTTATTTATTTATTTAAACTCCACCAATCACCACCGTACCAACACCAGTGAGGGTTTAACCGGATGTGGTGACTAGGGGGTTTAGAACAGATCACGAGCGACACTAGCTGGAACAATTTTGATAATTACAAAAACCAATAACAATAACAAAATAACAAACAATAAAAAGAACTAAATAAAGAGAACTAATATACAAGTGAAGAAGCTAAACAAGACTAGGATGGCTGGTGAATACAATGTAAACGGCAATTTTGAAAGTTTTTAGGCTGGATATTTAAAGTCCTCTGCTTGAGATATGAGAAGCGACATTATTTTATGGATATTCTTGCGTGTAACTGGATGAGATAGAATGTGTGAAATATTTTTTGAGAAAGAAAAGTTGGAATTGCAAGTGGAATGGAAAAAGCTGGTTAGAGGACAGTTGAATATGTAATGTTCAGGAGTTTCAGGTTGACTGCATATACATAATGGTAAGCTATTTAACTTAAATCTGTGTAGATACGATGGAAATGGCCCATGTGCACTGAGAAAATGTACTTCTGCTGGATGTTTGCAGCGTTGTTTTAGTTTTACTTTTGGCAGGAAATCATGAACTCTCCGACCAGTTTCTGCAGTGTCCCAGATTTCCTGCCAATTTTGAAGAAGTTCAGACCAGAGGAGATATTTGAGGAAAGATTTTGGCAGAAGAATTTTAAAGACGAATGGATGTGTCACAGTCATCGCTGCGGTTTTAGCTAAAAAGTCGGCTCGTTCATTGCCGAAGTATCCCATATGAGCTCTAATCCAGTTTAGTTTTATATTTGGAGCTAACATTCATAGCTGAAAATAGCGTCTATGAAGGAAAAAAAATCTGTGGGTCTATCTATAAACAAGAATTTTCGTCTAGAACTAAACGAGCCTACTTTCCCGTATACCCATACTACTGTCTAGTACCTGATCAATATTCTTGAAAATAGCTAAAATAACAAATTGTTTCAAACATATTTTTTTAATATTTGAAGCTGATTTCTAGGAATAAAATATGCCTCCTTCATCAAAAAAAAATTAGATGCGTAAAAAAATAAATAAATACATAAACGAACAAGTAAAATAGCAGCACCTTTTAAACAAAGCAGCTAATACACTTAAAAAAAAAATCTTTAACAGCTTTCAAAACGAAAAATAATTAAAATTAATAAGCTTATTAAAATAAACACACCATATCAAAAAAATAAATATATCGTTTCTTTTTCAGCTGTTGCCAAAAATATTTTTTTAATGAATTAATGCACTTACCAAAATAAATAAAAACAATAAAATGTGAACTTAAAGAAATAATTTTCATTGTCAAAAAAAAAAATCGTCTGCGCATATCTTTATGTAGAAACATAAATGACTTCGAGTTTAACCGCCGAAAACTGAATACCTGAATTAAAACTTTAGAGTCAAAATAAGAGCAAGTAATATTAACAATAATTATTAAACAGTTAAAACCATGGTTGCAGAGTCAGAGTCAATCTCATTTTGGGATAAAGGAGTCGGAGTTGAATATCCAAGAATCGGAGTCAGTCATTTTTCCTCCGTGTAAAAATTTTTGCCAAAGCTACGAAGTCAGAGGCGAAGTCGGGGAGTCGGAGTCCGACTAATTGTTGGGCACAGAAGTCGGAGTCAGGAGCCCCTAAATTCTCGGAGTCGGAGTCTGAAGTTCGTCGTCAAGAACTATTTCCAACAAAATTTGTTTGAAGCAAATTCGCCTTCAAGTACGGAATCTATATTGACTTTCAGTTTCCCCGTAGGCACTAATGTTAAGGGATTTGAACTGTTTAAAATTGAACGGAAAATTGTTCAAATCAAAAAGATATTTTACATACAAGTTTTTCATCAAAAGCTTTTTCATAAAAAGTTTGTTTGAAGCAAATTTGCCTCACAGTTCGGAATTGCCTTGAATTTCCCCATAGGCGCTAATGTTACGTTTTTTTGAACTGTTCAAAATTGAACAAAAAATAGTTTAAATCAAAAAAGTGAAATATAGGAATGAGGTGTCCTCGCCGAGATCTTTCGAACAAAAAAAAGTTTGTTCAAATCGGAATATTCATTCAAAAGTTATTGGGGGGGGGGGACAGACAAACAGACCGACAGACATTTTCCCCTATCTCAACACCCTACTTTCGAACTTTAAATTTTTCGATATTTATTTAATTATTTTATTTATTTCTGACTTTTTTTTTCGAGATATTTTTAAGACGCATTAAGCCATCTTCATGCTTTTTTCTTCCGTCTCTGACTTTTACTGGGAAAGTAGGCTAAAAAGCGTTTATGCAGTAGTTTCCAGTAATGGCACATTAAAAGACATAACAATACATGTAATATTTTCGATATCAACAGATATGCTAATGATTGGCACAAGGAAAGCGGAGAGGAGATTTTTTTGATGTCACCCAACCAGATATAGTGTCTATCCTAATTCGAGGGTTTGTGTCAATGTAAAGACTGCTATGACCAAACCTTCCTCCCCCGAGAAGACGAGAAAGTAAATTCTGGCTGAACTAGTACCTGTCGTGAAGTTGAACATCATCTACCTCTGGAAAGGTAAGTACGTAGAAGTGTATTTAATGCTGTGGTAATATTTTGTTTTGAAAAAAGGACCAAAATAAAAAATTTAAAAAAAATTAATTTGAATTCTAAACTTTTTAATTTAAATTATGTTTTTCCGCATTCGCGAGTTGCGACAGGACCCTACTCATTGGATTTATTGGTTCTTGAAACGGCTCCTGTCCCCCCAAACCTGCCCCTCCTCCTGAGCGGTTACGTGTGTATTGTTGTGTGTATTCACGCGTCCGGGCATTTGTAGGCTTGTATGAGCATGCGTGTGAGTAGGAGATGGATGCCACCGCCCAGGAGAAGCGGATTCTGAGGGACAGTGCTCATAGCCAGAGGAGCCACGCCTGCAGAGGACAGTGGGCGGTGGTGCTGGTGCAGTGGCCCCTGATCCAAGCTGAAAAATCGTCAACAGTGATTGAATGAGGACAATAAGCAATTCGGATTGCTCAAAAAACAATATGTACGAGCATAAATCTGATGGTTTTAATAAATTTTTTTTAATTCGAGACTTTATAACTATCCTATATTTTGTTTAAGTAAGAAAATGTCTAAGCTTTGGCGCGTTAAAAATCTGTTATTTTATATCTCAAAAAAACATGCATGCATTTTTGTAAATTTGTGTTTTGACGACATTTTAACTTTTTCCGTTTTTGCACAGAAGTAAACATACAGGTAGTTATCAAAATAATGGAAACACCTGTGAATAAAAGTGACATTTTTGACTGTACTTCGTAAGTAATAAATAATAAAACTAGATGTCTGGTTTTTTTATAAGTAGCAATGTACATATTCAGGTAGTATATGGTGGCTCAATTGAAGTTCGGTAAGTGTTAAATTTTTTTCAAGCACGCGAAATGTCGGACCTCTTAAATTCTCAAAGAGGTCAAATTGTTGGAACACGTCTAGCTGGATCAAGTGTAACTGAAACATCTCAACTTTTTGGCGGTTCTAGATGTACAGTATCTAAAGTCATAACAGCATGCGCACAGCACGGTAAGACAAGCTCAGCAAAGGAAAATAGTAGATGGAAAAAGAAGTTCAGTGAAAGACGAGACTGGTATTGAAGCGGATTGTAATGTCTAAAAAACGAACAATAGCAACAAAAGTGATCACAGTACTCAATCACTATCTGGGTTCACCAGTTTGACTGATTTTAGTTAGAAGGCACCTTTATTAACAGAACATTTACGGCAGAGTAGCGATTCCCGACACCACACTTGTCTTAGTGTTTCCATTATTTTGATAACTACATGTACGTCTTACTGTTTATTTTCATTGCAGAAGTTAATGCGTCGATTTGAAGCTACTGTTTGACCACGGATTGTATGTAATTTGGCAATTGGCCAAGTTAAGACGATTCCATCTGAATGAATCTAGCAGGGAGAAGGAAAAATAGCGATGGGATTTTAATTCACACGTTTTAAAATGTTACCAGTTCCTAATTAATTTATTGCATTCTCTAAGTTGAAAAAGAGTGGAAACAAACAGTTTCTATGGAAACAGCAAAAAGAAAATACAATGTTTTCATTTCGTCAGGAAAAGTAGAATCAAAATGGTAAACGCAAAATTATGTTGTTAAAAATATATAAATTAATTTTTGTAGTAAGAATATAGATCGAATATAGTTTGGATTTTTATGAAATGTTTCAGTGAACAAACTGTCATTTGCTGAAAACTGCGTCTAAATAGGCAAAAGCGCATATCTGTGACGAACAAACTATCACCCCTGTAAACTAACGGATGCGTCCATTTCCGCCTATAAACCGGATATTACCCTTTCCATGTAATTGATGGTCAGACAGTATGTAAAAAATATTACGTTTCTTTAGAATAGCTGCAGTTTTCTCAGCGAAACAATTTAGTGTAATGCTACTGTTGAAACGCATTCTCTCTTTACAATATCCAGCGCAGATGTCTCAGTGAAAAGCCAAATTTCATAGGGCGAAATTCACGAATATTTATTTACTCTCTAAAAATAACTGGCAGAACATTAAGTCAGGAAAATAGAAGGTAATAACAAAAGTGTATATTTAAAAATTTAATAACAATCTTTGGTGAATAGATAACCCTAAGGAGAAAATGTTCCAAATGGCAGACTTATTAAAATGGAACTCTGCTATGCAATGAAGGAAGAACGCCAAGTAACTCTCTTATCTTAATAAAAATGCAAAATAATGTACTATATTTATTCTTATTCGTAGCGTCTGAATATTTTCTGTAAACTATTAGAAGCTCGAGCACAAACTTTTTGTTTTCTAACCTGTTGGCAAAGTCGCTGCTTTTTTCTTCGATGACCATATTGAAAGAAACATTTAAACGATAGAGTGGTTTACAATGCATTTTTGGATTCTTAAAAAGTTTGAAACATAGATACTCATTTACGTGTAAAATTATTCAGCTTCACTATTTCAAAAAATTGTTAATTGATGTGCAAAATACGCTTTTGTTACGGTTTTCTAAATAAAAAAGCAGTTAGGTTTTGTTTCTTAAAATTTAATGCTTTAAGAGTAGTAAGTAAAATAAAACAATGACTTTAATATGTTTTTTTTTTTTTTTGGCAATTTCAAGGAAAAAAACTCTTTTTTTTTTTTTTTTTTTTGTTGTTGTTGAACACAGTGGATATAAAATGCCTCAATTAACTATCAGATAAAAAATAATGTGACTTACCTTATTTAATTACTATAGAGTTCAAAGTTGCTAAATAAGCATAAATTTTACACTAGTCATCATAAAGATTCGAAGCAATAACTATTCATTTAATTTTCAAAATGGCTCACACTGTTTCAATTAGTACAAGCTAGGTGGACAAAAATCATGCTAAAAAAATCCTAAACTTTGGCATTGGAACAATGCAAACAATAAACCAAAACATGATACTTGGTTATTTGTTTATGTCTAACTCCATTCCTTCACGTGAGCAATAAGGTTCAAAGGTAATTGAATAAATTAGTTGAGTTCCAGTCATCATTTCATCACACAAAATTAAAGTGTTCCTAATTTCATTTGATTTTATTGTTCAAGATGGATATTTTCTATACTAGTAAGTGCTTCGTTTTTTTTTTTTTTTTTTTTTTTTTTGCCTGTTTCAAAACTTTCAAGTGATGGCAATGACTTGTACCCATTTGTACCCAGGCTAAATTATAGAGTAGCTACAGTTTTCCCATTAATAATAGACGTATTATAATCAGCACATTCGAGTACAACATATTTTTTTTACCCAAAGCTTTGGATGCTTCAATAATTCTTCAAAGAAATCCCTACTCGAAAGAAAGTATTCTAGAGAAAAAAAATGTGTTGTGCTAGAGTGTGCTGACTATAATACGCCTTAATAATAATAATGGGAAAAATGCAGGTATCATATAGAGTCATTCCATTTCAAATCAGGCAGGCAGGTATGAAAAGTGTCATATGACCATCACCGATTTTTTTGAAAAAAATACAGTAGTTACAACTAAGGGACATATGAAATATCCCAAAAGGATTTTGCAAGAAAAAATTTTTTTCTTCAGTTACAGCCTATTAAAATTCTGCACAAAATCCGCCATTTTGGAAAAAACCGGCAAAACACTCCATTTCAAATGGACATTATTTCAAAAGTATTTAACCTATTTGAATAATTCTTTTTTCTAAAAATAAATAAGGACCCATATATCCTCTAGACATCGTTTTTGAAAGTTTAGTTAGGTTTTTTGATAAAGAAAAAAAATCATTTTTGTCGCGAAAAAACTGCATTTTTACCGATTTTATGATTTTTTTTTTCTCCATGAAAAAAAAGTTTTTTTTACTAAACGGAGATGGCAGTCTAAAGCCCTTATATAATAGTTCATAATATATTTTATTATAATTCTTGGATGCATACAGCCTCGGAAATAAAATTTGAAATTTTGAAAATTTTCAAAAATTAGCGATTTTTGAAGTGATTTTACTCAAAAAACCCATTTTTTAAAAATCTAAAAATTGGCTCATTTGAACCCCGTATAATGCTTAACAAGTGGGTCGACACCGCATCCCGTATTTTTTCCCATAAAATGTTTTACGATTTTTTGAAAGTGACCTTATCGCCTATGGCATGCATGTAAAATAAAAATTTCTAATAATTTCAGTCACTGAAATTCTGGTTATATTAATGCCTAATAACTACAATAAAGGTGCCCTTTATCAGGAACAACTAAAATCTTACTAACTTTTAATAATATATCAGTAACAAACCGCTGTTGATGACCTAGTCAATTCGTCTTTTTGTAAGGCTCTGTGTGTAGCCTTTAGATAGAAGAGCCTTTGGTGATTATATTAATGACTATACTTCGTTTCACATTAAGTTGGCACTGAAGGGAAAGCTAGGCGAGCCGAATTGCAGCCGTTGTCAAGGAAACGAGGTTACTCTGCGTAGGGCGCGTGCCAGTCAGCGGCGCGACTTGCCGAATTTGGCGAGGGAGAAAAAATAATTTCAACTACCAAGAACGAAACAACAAAAAATTTCATATTTTTATCACAAATGCAAGGTTGTGAATGGGATTTCATTTTACAGCGGCGGAGAGTTATCGGTCACAAAGTAATTAACAAATAATTCATGCCAACCATTACTTCGGAATTGGGAAAAGGTGCCATTCTGTCTTTTTATACATATGTATATGAATCAAAGAAGTACCTTTGTGCAGAAAAGTAAAAGAAAATGTAACAGCGTTAAATCGTTAAAAAGAGAACTACAAACACCTGTTTTGAGGTTTCAAGGAGCCCCTTTTTCATCGAAAAAAAAAAAAAAAAAAGATTGTGCTCACTTTTCTGCATTAAAACTGGGTGTTCCTTGAAACCCCGAAACACGTGTCTGCAATTCTCGGCAAATTTGGTTGTTTTATTCAACGTTGTTTTATTGTCTAAAATAATATACTTCAACTCTGTCTAAGCGTTTTCCTTTTATACACTCTAGTAATAACGGTAAAGATCAATGATTAAATCTCCAGTTTTGATAAAAAAAATTAAAAAAAGATCGCCCTTTTAAAAAAATTCTATTCAAATAAAAAACTTAGAAACTTCATGGAAACAATTAGCTATTACTGCATTCCGGAGCTTAGAAAAGATATTAATTTTGAATTTTTCAAAAAAAAAAAAAAAAACAAAGGTCGATTTTAAGCTCAACTTATTTATGAAAAAAGTTAAAAATAATAAACGAAAATGCATCGAGGTTTGTGCAAATAGAAAAGTTATGGCACTCAATTTTGCGTGACTGTGAAAGTATATGACTAACCCCGAAACTCAATATATTAAAAATTATTTTACTTACCTTAGCGTAGTTAATGCATCCTACTTTATAAGTATACTTTGGGAGTGAGTAAATTTACTTCCTATAAAAAATTAATTTAAGGAGGGGTTCTAAACCTCGAGGGGGTGGGGCGAATTAATTTCGTATTTCGAGAGAGATGTGTATGTTTCAAATTTAAAATGAAAAGTAAAACTTCTTCATGCAGCAGTTCATCGGTGTAAATTTGTAATAGTGTATCTGTACATACGTGAGAGCATTTTATTTTTTTTCCTCCATAAACTTTTCAAACGATCCAAAAAAAAAAAAAAAAGACTTTTGCCGTAGCAAGGATTTATACACAACAAGTATTCATTACATTCAAACAAAATTCGGCTTTCTTCCATTTTTTCACAATAATTTTCTTGAAGTTTGGGCTCATTATGTAAGAAGCGAAAGCTATTTAAAACTACCAAGTAAATAAATCTCAAATTCAAAGAAGAAAAAAAAATCCTGGTGAATTTGTAATTTCAGCATGTAAATAATTGAAAACTAATATTTTCATTTCATTTTTTATTTCTTACTCACGAAAACAGTTTTTAAAAATGTATTCAATTGCTTGGAAATAACGATGAAAAGCATAAATGAGAAAACAGACCAGGCGGAAATAGCGAAAACGCTTTGACCACAATGTGGAGAGTTCATTCAAGAGTCATAATGACAATCAGATGTTTTTCCTTGGGCGATGCGAAGTGGGGAGAAACGAGTTCTGGGGGTTTTGCCAGTCTACAGGAAGTCCGCCAAGGTTAACCTTGAAAACTCAAGTCTTCGCCAAGACAGAAATCGAGTTACGGCGCTTTGATTTTCCTTTCGTAATCAAATTCTTACAAATTAAGCATATTTAACACACAACAACTTCAACTACATGTCTCAACCACATACAGTCTCTATTTTTTTCACATCATTTATGAATTTACACCCGTTTAAACCTCCAAATTTACTAGAACTACTTCTCGTCGCGGAGTAGCACATCTCGTACCTTTCCCTTCAGTGCCAACTTAGATTGGAACATACTATAATAGCTACGATAATGATGTACTTTATCAGAAACAGTAAAAATCTATATTTTTTTTTTATAAATATTAGTTTATATTGTCTCCAAAGCTATGTTAACATAACACCGTTACTTTCATATGCAGCAACGAATCATATTTTTTCTCTTTCAATTCTCTTTCTCTTCAACTCAATTACGCGACAGAGGAAACCATCAAAGAGAAGAACAATACAATGCATTTAAAACGATTAATTTTAATTTCGTGCTTTGGTTGACATTGGCGAATGTTGTCACATAATTTTTGGATCCTACCTAGTATGATTACTTTTATACGTAAGAATATGTATACTAAATTCATACCGCAAAACTCACTTGTAGTTTAAGAATTTAAAAAGCCCACTGTTTTATGAGAGAAATAATTAATTGAACATGGTTGTAAGTTGAGGTAACCAAACAGATCTCACCAAAGGTAGCTATTATAGCCAGGGATCCAATTTCTAACAAAAGAAGGTCAGGATCCAGTCTTCAGAACTTATTTTAATGCTTAAATGGCCTGAATTCGGTCAAAAATACAAAAATTTGAGTGAAACAAATAAGGAAGTATGGGATCTCAGCTCCCATAACAATTAGGCGCTGATCAGCAGAAAAATATATTCATTTAACAAAGTACAAAAAGACGAATTGACTGGGTCATCAGAAGCGGTTTGATACTGCTACATTATTAAAAGTTAGTAAGATTTTAGTTGTTCCTGATAAAGGGCACCTTTATTGTAGTTATTAGGCATTAATATAACCAGAATTTCAGTGACTGAAATTATTAGAAATTTTTATTTTACATGCATGCCATAGGCGATAAGGTCACTTTCAAAAAATCATAAAACATTTTATGGGAAAAAATACGGGATGCGGTGTCTACCCACTTGTTAAGCATTATATGGGGTTCAAATGAGCCAATTTTTAGATTTTTAAAAAATGGGTTTTTTGAGTAAATTCACTTCAAAAATCGCTAATTTTTGAAAATTTTCAAATTTTATTTCCGAGGCTGTATGCATCCAAGAATTATAATAAAATATATTATGAAACTATCATATAAGGGCTTTAGACTGCCATCTCCGTTTAGTAAAAAAAACTTTTTTTTTTCATGGAGAAAAAAAATCATAAAATCGGTAAAAATGCAGTTTTTTCGCGACAAAAATGATTTTTTTTTCTTTATCAAAAAACCTAACTAAACTTTCAAAAACGATGTCTAGAGGATATATGGGTCCTTATTTATTTTTAGAAAAAAGAATTATTCAAATAGGTTAAATACTTTTGAAATAATGTCCATTTGAAATGGAGTGTTTTACCGGTTTTTTTCCAAAATGGCGGATTTTGTGCAGAACTTTAATAGGCTGTAACTGAAGAAAAAAAATTTTTCTTGCAAAATCCTTTTGGGATATTTCATATGTCCCTTAGTTGTAACTACTGTATTTTTTTCAAAAAAATCGGTGATGGTCATGTGACAGACCCTGCCTGATCTGAAATGGAATGGCTCTATACAGAAAATTTGGCCCGGGTACAAACCGGGTAAAAATCATTACCATCACTTGAAAGGTTTTAAATGAGCAAAAACTCCTTCGTTTATCTTCAAAAATTTTTAATATTGTTTAATTATCAGATAGAGTAATTAAATTAGGGAAAAAAAGTTTTTTTACCAGTATAAATAATATCCATCTTAAACAATTAAATCATGTGAATTTAGGAACACTTTAATTTTGTGTGATGAAACGATGAGTTCTGAACTTGACTTTTGTCCAGTTAGCTTGTACACTGTGTGGCTGTGACAGAGTGAACAAATGAAACATAAAAAATAATAACCTATAAATTAAAAGCATTTTTTTATTTTTAAGGTTTTTTCTCAAGTTATATTAATAAATTCCTTTTTATGCGAAAGACACATTTAAAGTGATATTGTTCATGCATTTTAACTCCCAAAGGTTTTAAGCTAGATCTCGTAGTATGTTCCTCCCCTTTCGAATGTAAAATATTTTAGAACCAATTATAAATTACCAGTTGAAAAACAAGTAAAACTTGATAGTCCAGTCATTATAGTAAGTTCACCTTGGAATTCGAGCTACCCAGCTGTAAGTCTGTAAATACCTGTATATTGACACCCTAAAAATTGTCTCAAAACCTACATATGGTAGGGTGTACGCAACTATTAAATTTCAAGGTCAAAAGTCACAAAAATCGTTTTTTTTTGCGCTTTTTTTTTTTTTTTTTTTTTTTGTAAATATCTCATTTCCTATGGGTTTTTTGCTATTTCAATTTATTACCAATATTGTAGAATACAAAATTCTCTAAAAATTTGGTTCAAAAAAAATTTTCATACGGTGAACCGTTTTCGAGATAGAGGGCGGAGAGAGCAGGTCACAGGATCACTTCAGGTCAACCGGTGCCTCCGGTCGAAAACGCGCCATATATAGTTGATGAACTATCAATAAATCAATGATTACAAATATTTGTCAATTTTTATTAACTATTATATTATATTTTATCATTTTTTTCCTAACCTATCCACTTTTTATTCAGTATTAATTTGCTTAACAACACTTACCTGCCCATGTAATTGCAGAATTGTTAATGAAAATGTAGGAATTATATTTGAATTTTAACTTAATTAATATTAATAACTTCTTACATGATGAAAAAAAAATAAATTATGAATTAATCTTTTTATTGAAAAATATCATTCAATACATTTATTTTTATTAAAAGTAAAAAAAAATGGAATTAAAGGGTACAAAAACTACAATTTATAGTTTTAATCATCTTCTTCCTCTTCATCGTCGTCTTCCGGCTGCTGGTAAATTTCAAACTGGTCTTCATTATCGTCTTCAACGACATTTGTCTCAAGTTCTTCCATGACTTCGGGGTTAAAGGTTCCATCTTCGTTAATGTCGCTCTGATATGGTAGAGCATTAAGACAAGCTTGCACATTACATTGGCCACAAGCTAAAGAGCATTGCAAGCTCGCTTTTCTGCATCCGCATCGCGAACCACAATCACTCTTGCAGTTGCAGAAAATTGTATTTAGCAAATCTTCTGGAGCAGATGGTAAAATTGTCATGATAGGCTCCAGAAAATCGTTTCGCATTGCCCAACCCAATACCTGGGGTTCCAAATCATGCCACTTGTTGGTGGAATATTTGAAAGCAGCACAGGAAAAATTTACAGATTTTAAAGAAGATGAACTTAATTATTTTCTATTTAAAATGTCATTAGTGTAAATGGGAATATAATTATATTATGATTTAAGTTTTTACCTTAATTATTTTTTAATTTTAGGTAACGGTTATCAGTTTTATTGAATAAGTATAGATTTAATGCATGAAGAAAATGATAAAATATAATATAATAGTTAATAAAAATCGACAAACATTTATAATCATTGATTTATCGATAGTTCATCAACTATATTTTGCGCGTTTTCGACCGGAGGCACCGGTTGATCTGAAGTGACCCTGTGACCGCGCGCTCTCCGCCCTCTATCTCGAAAACGGTTCACCGTATAAAAAAAAATTTTTTAAACAAAATTTGTAGAGAATTTTGTATTCTACTATATTGATGATAAATACAAATAACCAAAAACTCATAGGAAATGAGATATTTACAAAAAAAGCGTAAAAAAACGATTTTGTGACCTTGGACCTTGAAATTTAATAGTTGCGTACACCCAACCATATGTAGGTTTTGAGACAACTTTTAGGGTGTCAATATACAAGTATTTACAGACTTACAGCTGGGTATCTCGAATTCCGAGATTCTTACCTAATTTAAACTTAAATGACTGAACTATGAATACACAAATTAAGGAAGAATCAATTTAAGAATATATTTAATTGATGGTAATTTGGAAAAATTATTTAAAAAATCCATAGCGTCTGCCATTGCTTTGTACCATTTTCAAATTTCATTTGCCTGCAATTTTATACATTTACGTTTTTGCATTTAATTTTAAATAATATTGTTTTTGCATATGAACATACTCTTAAATTCTGTTTAAACTGCCAATGATTTGAAGCTAGGGCATGTAGTATGTTCCTTAGTGTCCAAAGCAAATATTTCCAAAGCAAAAAGAACCCTTCATAAATTAACAATGTAAAAGCAACTAATACTTCAATATACAATTGAAAGGAGAATTAATTTAGAAACTTGATTAACTGGTGGTAATTAATTGGGTTTTGAAATGATCATATTGTTGTGTCATTTTTGTGCCATTTCCAAGTTAATAACCCAGTTTCATTTGAATGCAATTTTTTACGGTAATATTTTTACATTTACTTTAACCTAAGGTTTACAAAAGCAGGATCTTCTTATTATTTTTGCTTAAGATAACTCTCTTTGTGTGCATTAATATTTTACAAACTAATAAGTCTACAAAACAAAACTAATGAAATTTTGATTAGTATTGATTTCAGAAACTAATTTACAGCCACCTACACACTCTCATATATTAAACACGACAAATATCCCACGGCATAATGGTTTACAAAACATGTTTCGCACAAAGAAGTCATCGAAACTTATTTCATTGTTTTGATAAAATAAAAATGAAATGGGGTTCGAAAACTAATTAAAGTCTTGTTCATGACTGCAACGCATATCTGGAGAAACTAAATTAATTTCTTTGATTCATCCATTTCAGCTTGGTTCATAGACTTTACAAATTAATTCAGTTTTAGATGGAACAGTATACACAGGTGTTTTAATACATTTGATTTATCTTCGTTTCAAAATTTTCTGAAACTGCATATTATATTTAATTCACGTTTACTTTTAATGATGAAATGTAAGAGGTTTTAATTTTTGCATTTGTATAATTAAAATCAGAATTACAATGAGAACTATCTAATCCTAGTAATTAAGGAATATTTCGTTTCTTTATTCAATGTTTTTCTATGAAATTAATCGGAGAGATAAAATAAACATAAATTTTGATGAAGGGAAAAATTACATTCTATTAAAACAAATTATCAGGTTGAATTAGCTAACAAAAACAGTGAGAAAATTTTAATGATGAAGTTACGCATGCAGTTTAATGAAAATGTGTTGCATGAAATCTTTTTTGAGCTATCGATATTACATAGAAATTGGTGATTGGCAGTTTGTGACCGCCAAGATCCATTGTTTCTTGGGTAATTCACTCATTCCGCAGAATGTTATTATATCACCTACTTTTTTCGAAAAGAATATATTGCCTATTATTTTTTTTTTCTATTTTATACATTGCTCGCATTCTTCGACGACTTTAAAATTAACCTTTTTGCGTTATTCGCTTTTTATGCCATGCACTAGTTTTTGCCAAGATTTCCGCCTTCGGTGGTTGCTTAAGTTAGCTTGGCGGCGGAATGAAATTACCTTGATCACTATCTAAATTACTGAACATATGTTTATACCTTTCTTACCTATATGTATCTGCACCATCTGCCTCTCTATCTCTACCCTATATCCATCTACTTCTGTATTTATCTAGCTTTCTATATTTTTCGATTTATATCTTTTCTTTATTTCAAGAACACCTTTGAAACAACTTTAGTACAATACTCGTGTTGGCGACATTTCCGCTAGGCGACATTTTGTGACGCGGAGCGGTTACGCATTAAAATTTTACGGCAAACCTTGTAAGCTATAAAGACAAAGCAAAGCACAAAAAAAAAGATAATAATAATTTGAATTCTTAAGTTTTAAATTAAATTATGTGTTTCGCAATCACGAGTTGCGACTGAACCCTACTCATTGGGGTAATTGATTCTAGAAACAGCTCCTGTCCTCCCAAGCCTGCCCCTTCTACTGGGCGGTTACGTGTGTATAGTTGTGTGTGTTTGTGTAGGTGTGTGTGTTTGCACGTAGGCGTGTGTGTGTGTGTGTGTGTGTATGAGAAGACGCGT